>NC_059472.1:33459376-33559376 GCF_018139145.2 Gymnogyps californianus | reverse complement strand
TTTTACAAGGTTATGTACCTTATGCTTGACTAAGAATATTTTTAACACCAATTTTTGTTTTAATTGAGGAATGATAAGAAATCCAGGCTTGCTCCTGAGCTGTATAATAAATAGAGCTGATGAGAGAAAGCTGTTCCATTTCATAAGAACTGGAAGATTTCCAACATTTGCTTTTATTTCACCTTGGATACTCCAGGGGGGCTATAGTTTTGAAACACTGTACATTCAGAATGACCAATGGCTGAAAATTATCACCTTAGCTAAAAAAAATAAACAATACTTCTCATTCATGGGTTACTGGATCACTGAGGTCTGTGTGTTTGGATATAACACTGGCAGCTTCAAGACCTGTTAACATTTCGATCGTTATTTTGTGAATTAAAATAAATGTGGGTGCTGAAGTTCCTGTTTTGTAAAATATATCATAGATATGGGTCCATTCACCTCATTGCTATGCTGTGAAACCCGTAATGGGAATTGCTGTTACTGAGATGGGAAAGCAGAGCTGAACAGTTTCAGACATTGTTTTATTATTTGAGACTGTTTCTTACCAGCTCACTACTTCAGCCCAATATGGAACCTATATTTAAACATTTTTCCCTCTAGGTTTTGTGGCAGTTTCATTCACAAAATTGCATTGAACCAGCAATTTTTCTGCTGAAAATGTATAGACTTTATTCATTTGTAGACCTGCATTCTTTTGCCCATACTTAGTCTTTCATTCTGACCCTGTGATTCTCAAGCATAAACTGGCTATTAAAAGATATTTCATAATTCCATCCGAAACTTCTCCTGTTGCTTTCTCTCTTGGTGACTCTGAACAAAATCACCATCTTGCCTGCAACTCATGCCCTTAATCTGGCCACATTCACCAGTTCCAGCCTTGCTTTAGTTTTTTCCCCCCACTGTATATTTTCAGATTAACCTCTAAAATGTTATTTCCTATCCCTGCCTCCCCCTGCAAATAAACAAACAAACAAACAAACAAAAAACCTTCTCCAAGCCTCATTTTGCTGTTCTTCTCAAAACCTGATGAATGCATTCTTGCCCAACTTGTAACCAAGGATGTCACACTAAATCTTAACCATATCACCCCTCCCTTTGTACTTCAATTAAATACAAGTTGTTATTGGTCTCAAAACTCTTTCTCTCGACTATCCCTTTCCCACCTGACTTCTCCTATTCAGTAATGAGAGACTGACTTCTACTTCCCATCAGCCCGTGATACCTATTCTCATTGCCTATTTGTTACATTTTCTGCCATTTACTCTTCCACCTATTCCTGCTACCTGAGAGATGCTTTCCCTAGCCATAAGTAACTCTCAAATGTCTTTGAAAGTTCCTTTTCAAAATTTTCAGCAATATAAACAAAAATGTTGACAACAGGCTGCAAATATCCTAAGGTCATAGTCTATTATGCTGACAAATTCTGTTCCCCACCCCACTTTGTGTAAATCTTATCTGCTGTGTTTTGTTATAAGGCCATTGGATGAAGGGGAGGGCATTGTTTTGCTATATGTTTATGTAGCATTCAGAACAATAGTGTCCTGGTCTATGATTTGGGCTGCCAAGTACTCTGGTAATGCAAATAATATATATAAGTGGAGCACATGCTCCTTGGGCATAAACCACATGTGAGGTAAATAGGATTACATCCTGCAGGTTAAAACTAGCCTACTATGGTAATACAAAAATGTACACCAGCCACATGACCCAAGGGGATCTTCTTGACTGCCTCTTGATAACGCAGGCTACAGAGCAGTTGTCTGACCAAAGGAGAACTAAGCCGTTCTTGAATTTCACACCTTAAAACATCAATGCTACTGAGGCAGGAGAAATTTCCCGTTAAATGATTCACAGACTTAATCCCTTTGATATTCGATTGGCTGACCACAACTTAGCACAGCATGCTGCTGGAATACATCTTTAACTCTGACTCCCAGAAAGATCTCATTCCCACTGGAATTCTGGTGCCGAGACCGGGATTAAAACCAGATCTCACTGGGATGGGAGGAAGGTACAAGACTGAGACTGGCAAGATCTGGTTTACAAACTCCTGTCTCTGCCACATTTTAGAATCCTTTCTTTGTGTTAGTCTTGGAAAAACTATTTAATTCCTTAATGTTTTAGTTCTTCATCTGTGAGTCAGTGATGGTAATTTTTCATTCTCTTTGCATGAGCTTTTACTGTTTGTCAGGCTGCAAGCTATTTAAAGTAGGAGCTACAAAGCCCTGAATACTTATCTGTCCAAAGATGAAGCCTCTATGATCTATCAAAATACATATGTTAGGGATATAAGTAGAGCTGAGCAAAATAATTTCATTCTTCTAAATATGGACACAAATTAAGGGGAACATAAATGTGTCTCAGAACAAAAAAAAAATTTAAAAAAAATTAAAAAAACCACAAAAAACACAAAAAACCCAAAACAATCAAACAAATAAAAAACCCAGAAAAAAATTCAAAACAAACAAACAAAAAACAAAGCAAAAAAGGAATATAACATTTACAGTGTAACTGTATGCACTTTCAACACTGCCCATATTGAAAAAGACATGTTTTCCCTATGTATTGCTAGGGGATATGATATGAATGTTACAAAAGTCAATTCTACATAGAACTTCAGAGGAAATCTTCTGACTTTTCTTCCTTTTGTAACACTTCCATTGCACCTGCTTCAAGTTTCAAAAAAATCAAGGTTTTTTACAGGTCACCATTAACTTGCTACAGAAATATGTGTTATGAGCAAATCCAGCTACTTAAAAATCACCCTTGAAAACATGGCTGAACTCCCCAAACTGTCCTGTGGCCACTACCAAACCAACCTGACTGTTAAAAGAGAAGACCAAACAAATCCACCACTAGGTAAAACAAGGAGGCATAAGACTTCAGAGCACGATCACATTTCACTCTGGCTACACTGTTAAACCCCTCTCAGAGCTCTCACTTGCCATTGACATAGTCAAACCGCGAGCCCCAGATGTGGAGCCACTCAGCCCAGTCCTTGGTGTCTCTCAAGCACAGAGGCAAACTGTACAGTGCAGACAAGGCTGTGTGGGGAGATTCTCCTAACTGCATTGCAGGGATGAGTTGCTGAGATCTGTTCCCATCCTTGAGAAGTATGAGTTTACAGGGCTACCTGCAAGCTGAGACTGGTGCCTGCTGCGTCCCAGGAACAGAGGCAGGGAGGAGCCCTTCTACAATTGGGCTCTGGTCTCACAGAGTAAGCAGCAATTAACTGCATAGCCTTCCAGCCGAGGCAGAAACCCAAATACAAGTGCACGCCTTTTCTCTTCCAGCCTGAGGAATCAACAAGCACCCAATTCACATGGGTGGTACGCTGTTACCTGCCTCCTCCCAGAGCAAAAAATGAATACTCACAGCTGGGAGGTCATACTATTAGTTGCTGCTTCTCCATTGAGACTAGGGTCCTATGATATGGTAAGGTAACAGGCACTACTAATTGCTACCTACCAATGGATAATGGTGCTGGCTTTTTGAGTGGTTTGGGGTTTTTTTTCTCCTCCCTTCCACTTCCCCAGCGGGCTTCAGTGACCCCAAGTACCCAGCTAAGGGGTGCTGGTGCCTCCAAGCAGAATGGTACTCCCTTGGTCGCTGGCTAGAGGTAGCAAGGTCCAAACGTGTGAAAGAGGTGATATGAGTCAGTGCTTCCTGCTTCTCAGATTCTGGCACCTGATACCTCAGGGCTGAAACTGAGGCTCATGAGTGCAGCAGGCCAGTTGGTTTGCCAGGCTTGAAGGCAAAGTCTCTTTCCCAAGTAGTACATTCAAAGTCCATATAGCTACTGTTAATGTAATGGAGGACTAAAAACACTGACCGAGTAAATATCTGTGCCTGTATAATTAATCATTTTCTCTACAATGTGACAAGCAATGAATAGATTCACAATGGGCTTTCTTTAATACCATTTCTGTCAGAGATACCACAAATTTCGCCATCACTGCAGAATATTCCTGCAATCCTGTCATATTGTATCTTATAGCCTATATTAATTTTAACATTAATATTGAGACAGTAGGCCAGTTTTTGTCATTCTTCATCTAAAGGCACCGAAGATAATTATTAAAATATGTCTGTGTGAAGATAAAATCTTATATTGCACAACCCGGTGATGGGCTATATAAACTGGATGAACAGGCTTCCCATAAATATTACACTGTTTCCCCTTTGTGTATAGATAAAAGCACTTTTCAAACCATATTGGTTTTAGATGGTTAAAGAAGACAAAGGTAAAGGGACAATATCACACAGTCATTGGCAGAGTTGGAAATAGAAATCTGACTCTGTTTTATGCTCATTTGAGTTGATCACAGATGCTTTGATCATTGCAATCCAAGGGTAGCATACACAGATCTTACATTTTAACTGGGGAAAGTGTCTCTGGACTATGCCATTTGTGGTACCACTGAGTAAAGAGAAACAGCCAAGGGAGATAGGCACCTGAATCTGTGCCTCCTTTGCAGGTACTATCTGAGTTTCTTTTGCCATCTACCTCTCTAAAGGCAAACATGCAAAAAAAAGGCAAAACTGCTACATTTTATAGTAAGCCAAGTATATTCATCTTAGCTTCTTTGGTCTTGTGACTAGTTCAGCCTTGTTAATCAAGCTCGTCCTGCCTCAAGTCATGTACTGAAGCCACATATCATAATTTGGAATGCCTGAAACGTAGACAAAGAGGGTTTGAACCCATATGGACAAAATTCCTCTGAGACAAGCCAATAAATGCTTCTATATCTGTATGTGTTGGTCAGATACAGTTGAAGTCTTCAGTGTCACCTGTCATTTCACCTAAGGCACTGCTGATATATTTTAGGAATACTGAAGTCTAATTCTCTAAACAGTAATTACCTTTGCTTTCTTTGAGCATCCTTATATCTTCTCTCAGAAACTCCTTAAATAACAAAGAAATCATATACATGGATGTAAAATATTTTTCATATTTTTGGTGCTTTAGAAAAAACAACAGGCTTTGATATAAATCCTATAGATCTCAGCATTTTGAGTTCCAGAGATATTTATCTCAACATGTCTTGAAGTCATCACCGCTGCAACATCTTTCCTCCACAGAAAAAGCAAAGCGTGGAAGTCTGGGCTGGAAAAGACAGAGTCCGCTGCATGCTGCTGCCACTGTTTTCTGTATTATATCGCAAGGGTCTTACACAGGATTTTGGTAGTTATGGAATAATAAGCCTAGAACAACACACTGCTCCTAATCATACAAATGCAAAAACTGTTCCCTATCTCAGTCTTTCCCAAGTATTTCTAGTCAGTGATTATAGCAGTTTTGAGTGGAAGAGCAGGGGCAGTCAGTGATAGCAACTGCAGCATATATCTGACCACTGTCATGATACTAATTGTGGCTTGGGCCAGAATGGTGGAAAATGACCAAAGCTGTCAAACAAAGGATATTAACTGCAGAAGTGAGCTAGTTTAAAGGAATAGAAATCAAAATACTGTATTAAAGAAAAAGATAAGGGCAAGAACTAACAAAGTTTTAGAAATGCTGTTATGGTCATTTCTTTAGACATCCAGAAGTGTCTGGATAGGATGCCATTTATGATTATATTTACTAGGACAGAAAGCCAGAGGAGAGACGTGAATGCTCTGGGTGGACATCGTAATGAAAGACATAGCTCAAAAGCATGTATAGAGAAATAAAGTAATGAAGCTGGTTAAGAAAGAAAAAGCAGTGGAAAGGCATCATTTGAGCCCTATTGTTACTGCCTAACTGATAGAGGAAAATTAAAAACAAACAAACAAAAAAAAAAACCTGAAAAAAACCAAGAATGTACAGGACTGAATAATAGGTGTCCTTCTTTTGTGTATGAGCAAGAGAGGGACATCAACCAGAGCCACAAGTGTAGCCTATGTGTGTCATGTACAAATTAGACATCAAATATACATGATTTAGAATGCACCTGACAAATAGTGTTGCAGATTTTTTTCCCCACATTTGCAATTAGCTTGGTCTGAACTGTGGGATTAAAGCTTGACAGTAGTCCACATCTTTTGAATAACACCATGCTTTTTTTTATATATACTGATTGGACTTCTGTGTGTGTCAATGGAGAGTTTGTTAACTATCTTTGATATATGTTCTCTTTTGCTTCCAAGAACAGCAGGCTGGTAGTAGTTGGTTGCAAATATACAATAGTTGGTTGGTTGCATTACATCCATAGATACTAGAAGTATAAATAAGCTGTATTCTTGCAAGGGTGCACTTACTTATGCTTCTGGTCTTCCCAAGAAGTATATTCTTTATGAAGACTCATTCATAAGGAATGTCTTCCATCCTTTTCAGAAACCAAGGATTTCCCCCAGGCTGGGGAAGATATTTCTCACTGCTAAGATGAGGAGATTCAAACGTAGCATGGCAGACCAGCCAGTGGCATGCAATTCCTTGTCTATGGGATATACTGAAGCAGCATTACCAATGGTGAAGGATGTGCTCTATCAAGATTAAGGTCTTAAAAGGAGAATATAGTATCTCCTTTCACTGGGCAAGGAAAAAAAAGATGTAGGACTTATATGTTTAAGCTATGCATCTTGTGTCCCTGTTCCAAATATGAACTTGCACAGCTATATCGGCTAAATCAAAAATCTGCATTTCATTTCATACCACAAGACCTGGAAAATGTGTTACTACTCACCTTAAAAGACAAGTTTACGTACAATATCTCGAAAACTGTTTGACAACAGAAGATCGGGTGTGACATATATTTGACATCCTAAAACCTCAAACTAGTAAAATTTTGAGGTCAAGCAAAGGTAAAATCAGAATAACCCTCTTGAGATTTTTATTGTGTATGATAGGACCACAAATAAACTTTAAGTCCCCCAGCTTCTAACATGTCTGAACTTGACTGAAAGCTAAAGAGAAAGCTTATCTATTGATTTTCACATGTAAGCTAAATGGTAAAATAACCTTGACTCATTAAAGATGTCAGCGTTGTAGATGATTTGGATATCTTTGTCATTTGAAAGTATCATGGATAATTTACTCAAGTTGAATTATTCTTAAGTAATTTACAATGCTGCAAAGCTTCAGGTTTTTCACCTTCACGATTACCCAGAATACTTTAGCATTAATCACAATATTCAACAGTGGAAAGAAATGCTAGTCTGTTTATTAAATCTGTACGAAGAGAAATATTTCTTTTTACACTTGTAAGTTTTACAGTGGGTTGCTTATTGGGATTTTGCCAGTGTGTGCACAAAAAAATTGTTATAAATAGGAATATATGATTCAAAATTGCAAATTATTTTGCAAATAATAGATCTGTTGTAAAATATCCAGAATGCCTTATGAAAGAATGTCAGTATTTGCGCATGTGTAGTATAAATATTACCTTTCTAGCCTGTCACATCTAGTCTGTGAGGAGACCAAGATTTTATTTCTAATTGGTTTTTTTATTACTATCAAATAAAAAAGCTCCGTTCATAAAAAATGATTAGGGCTGTTTCACCAGAAATGTCGTGGTCTGGGATTGCACCTTTTCCTAGGTAAAGTTGCCATCTCTTTTCTTACTGAGAAAGAATTAATCTTTCTCCACATTTGGCAGAATTATTTTAGCTATGCCTCTTGATCTGTTCAGCTTCTAAAAGGATACAAGAGAGTCAGCCAATAATAAAAAAAAAAACCTGCTCAGACTGCATGGGATAATGAAACAGTAGGTTTCATGCTAAAGTTCCCTTATAGGAAAAAATATGTGTTCACACATACATCCGCTATGACACTGGTAATCATACTCTACATAAGCAAACTTTTGGGGTAATTTACAATTTTCAAAGGATAAAAGCCTTTTCATAAGGCTTTAAGGCGGCTTATTCACCTGAAGTGCAAGATCTATGATGCCCTAAGTATGAACATGATACTGAGAGTGGCTGGGCTTGTGCAATAGGAACTTTGACATCCCAAACAGAATACGATGTTTGTGCAACATTATCTTTATATCTGGAGTATTTGTAATTTCTGCATCTGGAATTTAAAGATTTATACAACACTGGAGAGAATTGGATGGGTGGAATGAACAAGGTCCTTCTGAGATCCTCAATCTGAGTAAGGCTTTCTAGCCTGTTTAGGGGCAGTTCTTGTCATGCCACCCATCAGATGGTATTTTTAAGTTGTATGTCACAAGTACAGCCAAGACACCTGAACCTCAGCGTGCTTCAAAATCAGAGTGCTGTTAGCTTGTATGCAGATGCTTCATAGCCTCTTCAGATTTTCTCTTGTATATTTGTATCACAAACACAATATGTGAATTGCTGATGGATTTCAAAACCATCAAATGTAAATTAATTACTCTTGGTTCTAAAATCCCTAAAGGTCTGAGTGCAAACTTTGGCTAAGAAAGGCAGGAGTGCTTAGGAAAGGAGGGAAAGGGGGAAGGAGGCTGGGTGAACATTCTTTAGGGATCTAAAGGGAGAAAAATTATTTGCATTTCCAGGGAGATACATGATGAGAGAGTTTAGCTTAGGAAGCCGTTGGGTGAAACTGAAGGAACATGTTAGGTGGAATTTGTGTCTGTGCTCCTGCCAGTGCTTGAGCTATTGGGAACACTACAAATCTAGAAATGAAGCTTTGCTGCAACTTGTGATGCTTCTAATTAAGTCAGGCTGTGTTTACAAAGCTGTGTCCAGAGCTGTTTTCCTGTGCTTGAATTATGTTGGATCTCTCCTAGGAACGACTCTCTATTAAGTTAGCATTTTGCTAAGGAACAAAGGTGGGAGTTTTAAGATTCCCCTCCCTATACAAAAGGGAATACTTGGTGAGGAATCCAGCATTGGTCGGAATCAGTTAAGAGCTCTGCAGGGGTTTTTTTTGCCCCTCAAAGAATCACATCAGGGACTGTCTACAAAAGGAAGAATCAACCTGTCTGAAAGAAAAACAATGAAAATAGCTTTATTTGGTAAAAATGAAAAACTTTAAGGTTTGTTTTCTCATGAATTTCTACTGAAGAAAAACATAAGGTAGTGTCTGTGACCAGAGTTAGGAGAAAAGTTGACTGAGTATTGACAGACACCACAAAAACTGGGTTAAAAGCTTGATGTTTTGAGGAGATATATTGTTCTTAGAACAAACATTATTGCAGAATGATACAAACTACACCAGGGAAATCAGCTAGAAGGGTGAGTGCTCTCTGAATATGTGGCAGCTTTGAAGAAGTTGGCAGGAGTTTATCTTTTTGGGACAGTCATAGATCAGGCATTGTGGGATAAGAATGTTTATGACGTGAAATTGTCATCTGTGAAGGCTTGCAACCTGCACACAGATGCCCATATACACACAAGTACTTTAGCATTTGGAGGTTGGAAAAGAATAGTCATATAAACCTTTGTTGTAACAGTAGGGATTATGTTTTTGAAGTGGCAAACAAAATACGCAGCAATTTTGGAAGAAAGCTTTCTTTTTTTTTAAGTATCTGTCTGAAGGAAGTGGGGGAGCAGCCCCTGAGTCAAATTGTAGATGGCAAAGACATATTTATACTTTAAAACAATGTTATGAGATACAAGTTTGCTGCAAAAATCTGCCTTCAGCAGAGACAGTGACGAAGCTGTCAGTCTTCCTTCCTCTGGATATATCCTTCCTGGGAAGATAAGCATGGTAAAACAAGTGAGGAGCAGAGAGCATAATGTAAGGTGAATGGACACCAGGGTGATGGGTAAGCAGAAAGACATCTCTCTTTGTTTGGTAGAATACAGATTAAAAGGAAGAATGAATGAATGTTTGAATATTAAACTAATGTAAGTGTTTTATGAATTAAATATAATTGTTTAGCTTAATTTAAAACTAACATGTAATAGTTCACCTGCAAGAAGTGGTTTAATCTGAGTCCACAAAATTTTCCTTTTGATTCCAATTAGAAGGCTTCCAAAACTAGAGACCACTGCTGATACAAAACATACACGTCCAGGAACTTTTCTTGGTGTCCCACATACGATAAATCCAAACACAGAGGCATTTCTATTGAGTATTTATTAATGAGAGAAGATAATAATGCACAAGAAGAAATATGAAGTGGTTTACTTAAACTTGATAGGATTTGTCATATGAATGGACAATTAAAACTATCAGTTAAAACCAATTTTGTAAGGATGGAATGTAATAGAATACACAAGGTGACAGATTACATCAGAGATCAGTTGGGTCAGATATTACTCAAAGTCACAAAGCCTTTGGTATTTGTGGATTTAAGTTGTGCCTGCTACAAAGTTTTGATGGTGTTGCAGGTGGGCATCTGACACAAAATACCTATTCACACCAGGAAGCAACATCAAGGGCTCCATAAGCATTCACTTGTAGGAAAAATTGTTTCATTAGAATGTAACATGGTTATTTGATTGTCATTTCAGGCAGTCAATTTTAAAGCTGTCCGAGTTTCTGAAAATAATAGAGAAAATGTTTCATCAAAGATGGATAACTTGATATCAGGCATCTGAAGGCACACCTCCTCCTGAGAGGAGCAGGGAGTTGGACTCGATGATCCTTATGGGTCCCTTCCAACTTGAGATATTCTGTGATTCTGTGATGTTTTTTAATAAATAAAGTGATTTTCTGACTTCAAAATTTTCAAAATGTAAATGCACCAGTAGTGGTGACCGCTATAATCACTGTTATATTAAAGCAGCTGATTTTCCCAAAACTGCAATAACTGTTGGTAGGACTGTCATGCACATTTAACTTATGAAATGTTAACAAGTGAAAATTTCTCGAGGATATCTTGATAGATATCAATGAAATTAGAACTTGAGAGACAAGAAAAAAATGTTATATTGGATTTCTTGGCTTTAAGCTACTATAGGCACAACAATAAAACAAATAATAGTATATAATGGAAGGAAAAATGGGAAAGCAAATGGAAGTGGATATAAGCTGCAAGTTAAAACCTCTAGGAGAAGTAAAGGAAAACCAAAGGTTTCAATGAAATATCAATTGCCCATAGAATTAAAAGTAGTAAGAATGCTTTAAAAATTTTATTGGTAACATGTATAGGTTCACTGCTAGGTTTGTTTGATCAAATACTGATGTATAAAGACAGGAATGTTCAGCAGATATTTCAGTTATTTATTTGAAATAAAACAGAGAGATGTATCTGTCCCATGTGATGCTGTTGTAATTGAAACTTTACCCTCTGTAGCAAAGGTTTTTGCTGGAATTAAACATTTTTAAGTTAACTGGCCAAGATATCTTACACTAAGGCACTAAGCAGAATCTCTCTAAACCATAAGTGTTAACCATAAAGAAATGGAAAACAGAGCAAAATCCAAGGGACTAGAAAACTGTAAATGATTTCCAAATATTTCAAAGGGTACGGAAGATTAACCAGAGAGTTACTAACAGGACAGAATGGTGTTAATTTTAAGCAAAAAATGGAATAGTTAATTTAAGCCATCACTCACAAAGTAGGTAGAAATGTAATTATAAGAAGAGGCAAAAATATAGTCAATGCCACTCAGTATTACTTTCTGAAAGACAGCAATTTTCATCAAGTTGTATGGGTTTTTTTGTTTGAGTCTTTTAATAGGATTAAAGACTTCAGTGATGAAAATATTCTGCAGGTAGGGAGACTTCTTCCAGCCAACTGACTTATTACTAAAAGATATTATGGTTAAAAAGCTTGAGCTCTATGTGGTTAACAGGCCATACAAATTTGGCTTATAGTCAGATCACAGAAATTAGTTGTTTATGCTGAGATACAACAAAGGGACTTTTTCAGTCAGACTCGGAGTTTCAGATTTTGATCCAGTGTTAGCCAACCTCTTTATCAAGAATGTAGATGCCAATATCACATCTTTCCAGCCTGCAGATGACTCAAAGGTTGGTGGGGTAGTAAATGACGAGGACATCTCACTTTTACAGAACGATTTGAATGGCTTATTAAAATGGGTACGTTTTTGCACTTTTTAATACAACACAATAAAACATAATATATCAGAGAGCGAAAAAAAAGATAGACTTTGGCTAGAGGATTGGATAATACTGGACAGCAGTAACTCAGCGTTGAAACATAATACTGAGTCAGTCAGAGACAACTGCTGATCCTGAGCTCTTTCTGCAGGATCTGTCTCCATGGCTCACACGTCCCTTTGGTATGAAAATAAAGCCGATACC
The DNA here is from genome assembly GCF_018139145.2 of Gymnogyps californianus. NCBI lineage: Eukaryota > Metazoa > Chordata > Aves > Accipitriformes > Cathartidae > Gymnogyps > Gymnogyps californianus. The sequence continues at coordinate 33,547,243 of NC_059472.1, read as the reverse complement.
AGGTAGCAGTGTGGAACTCATCTTCACTCTGTACATAGCACAGGAAAACTGTGAGTATGATATGTATCCACCCATACTTCAGGAAGGACATAGAAAACAGTAGAGAGAGAGATGAAAAGAATATAAAACGGGATTTGGGGGAAGAAAGAGGAAACAGGTATTAGCATCCAAGGGTTAAGACTCCTCCGATACGTTTTTTTTATTTTAAAAAATATTTAAAATAAACTGGGTGGAGCATTAATCTCTCTCAGAATAATTCCAAATCATGATGACAATTAATCATCAAAATACATGGTAGATTTACCATTGGAGTCTTGAAGGCAAGATCATACATCCTTTTAAAAAACATGCACACTTCCAACCTATGAGTAAAGCTCACTGACTCTGTGGCCTGTGCCTTTCTCTGATGGTCCTTCATGGCTCTGGATTCTGTGGTTCCAGGTTAGCTGCTATTAGATTTGTAACTCCACAATGAGATGGTAATTTTAACCAAACCTACCCTTGGCTTTCAGCAAGCCACTGATACGAGCTAGGAAGGCTTTCACTATCCCCAAAGGCACAGCTGGGATGTTGATTTCTCCCTACCACATCTCCCGATTCTCCAACGGCCCCTTTCAGGATCTTCTGACTAAGCATTAGGTTCCTTTTCACACATCTGGCTAATTAAACTTACAGACAGAGCTTCCTGTGTAACTCCTAACTCATCAGCCTCAGTGCAGAATCCTCGGGCTTTCCAGGCCCATATTTCTAAGGTAGCTGCTGGCTTCCCGAGCTCCATGCAATTTTGCTTGATGTGTAATGTTAGATCCCTAGGCTCAGTGTAGGATTTCTTGTGTAACAATTTGGATTACAGACTGCATAAATGATTCCTTTTGTGAGAGGGGTGTTTTCTGACAAAATTCTGTCCCTTTTCATCCTTATCCTATTTCTGTGTTTCCCTACCTTCCAGTCTGCCTTCAGCTGCTGCCTCGGAAAATGGATATCCTGAAATCTCACAGCAGTACTAACTGTGTTTCAAGAAAAGTACAGGTTGATAGACTGCAGTAAAATGTTGTGATATCTTCACTATACCAAGGAGCTGATCTCAAGAGGTTTCAGCCATAATGTACCCGGTAACTGAAAATGGCTTGGGTTATGGTGCAGAACTGTTGTCATAATGCTAGTCAGAATTTAGGTGTTAACATTTGGGGGGTGGAGGGAGCATATTAGTGTTTGGTTTTTGTCTTGAAACTTTTTTGATAGTAACATATATGTCAGCTATATTACCCTGTCTCAGACAAATACACACGTGTTCTCACTCTGATGGTGGTTGTGTAAGGGTGTGAAATATATGAATGCATTCATATATGAATATGTTGTGCAGTAAAAACTACCATTTCTTGAATTTGGAGGAAGATACTATTTGGGGATGAAAAACATTCCAGCCTGATCTACCTCTGTTTTCCCTTCTGCAAACCTTCATGTTTCTCTAACTCTACTTGCTGGAAGAGAGGTTGATAATTTGGTAGTGTTTCTTTGTGAATCAAAATGATAATATTTATACCTTTTGAAAAATCACTTTTTTCCAAATAAATAAAAAGCTACATGGTAGAATATAACTTTTAATTTGATGACAAAACAAGCTCAAATACTGCATTGTTTTGTTTTGGTTTTTATTACATATTGTTGCTTTACCTATCATATTTCACATGGTTACTTCTCAGCTCTACCTGAGCAATTTAGGTACCCTGACTTTGTTTCTATTTCTGCTTTACCTTCCACTAAAATATCTAACATTTTGAAAATGAATTTGGAGGAAAAATAGCATTTGTTACAGTAATATATTTCATCATCGTATAGGATATCCTCTGTATCACTCTATCCATTCAGGGTGCTGCTGCAATTAATGCAATCATTCTGTAACCTGGCCTTTCATAGCAATAATACTGCCCTTTATGTAGCCTGTCTCCTGTTTTCTATTGTATAAAACTTTTCACTGTGGATCTCAGCATGGTTTCAAAAATGCATCTGTCTATTCTTTATTTTATCACGTAACCTTGAAATAAGAAGTTAATTTCTATCACAAACTTGACCTTTAATGCTGTTGAGCTTTATCTTTTCTCATACTTTTTCTTTAACCTTCGAAGATACAAAAGGCATCTAAAACCCATACAGAGCGTTAAATCCTAAATATTTTCTAAGCAGCTATGATCTACTTGCCACATTAGAGTTGTAAATTAAGGTCTCATGTGTTGCAGAAACCAGCCTTCCATATCACAGTTTTCTCCCCTGAATGAGGCAAGAGTCAGTCAGTAAATATATGTGGTCAACCTCAGATTTGCCTCACTGGGAGTTCACATGTATTTTTAACTGCCTTCAATTGTTAATGTATTCCTCAAATGAGATGCATCACCTTGAAGAATGACTTTTTGCCCTCTGGGAATACGCCAAACAAGTATTTCATTCACTATGATAATCAGTTCTACCTCCAGCAACATATGAAACCCAAATTTAATAGGCACTAGTGATTAGGTTTTAAGACACAGAGTCATCACTGTCCACTGTAACAATAATAATAATAATAATAGTAATATAGAAAAAAACAGGAGAAAAAACGCACTATATTTGCTTTCAGGAATCATTAATGAAAGCAATGTAGCTATCAACATTTTGGGAATTTGCTTAATAAATGTCATGTGTCTTGTCATTAAAGAAAAAAATGATAGCAGCATTTTTTTATGAATTTAGAAATTTTCTTAAACATAAATAAAAGATACTACTTAAGTTTTCCTACATGACTTAGTTTTATAAACCTGGAAGACAAAAAAAAAAGAGAAGGGAACTGTGTATCATATTTTTTAAAAGCTTGTAACTACAAAACTTATAACAAAAGAGAGAGAATGTGGAAGAGAAAAAGAGAAAATTGAGCTCCCTGCATGGTTTTCAGTGTTAAAATTACCTAAGGTCTTTCTGAACTTAAACTTTTATAGAAAGCAGAAAGGATAGTTATGTGACATTATGGAAAATAAAAAATCAGCCTTTAAATCAGCAGCTTAGGTTGTGGACAGTGAATGATACAGTGGTTCCACTTTCTTGGAACTGAGAAGCAGAAGAAAATGAAGAAAGATGCCAGTGACAGGGTGAGGATGATGGGAGCAGGCTAGCATTATGAATGATATGTTAAGTGATTGGCTCAGATGGAATCATGGGATTGCTGCCTTTTGCAGATGCTGATTTTCATCTATATTGTTTGCCTCTTTCTCAGAAAGGCCTAACATATGCAGAATGTGTGTGCATGGGCATGAGCAATATAGACAAATACAGATATATATTTATATGATACGTTATATATTCTTATATGTTCCGAAGCCACCTTATCCCCTTTAATGTCCTTACACCTGATCCATTTAGCTAATCAGGATAGCTTACTACAGCATAAAGCAATAAACTGTGTTTTACATGAATTAATATCCTTCTGCTTTCTTTATTCAGGGAAGTATAAAATTTCTTTTTTCATTTGTCTACTGCACTGAAAGGGAAAAAGGTTTGGGTTTTTTTTTTACTAATTACTAATTCTGAAAGGTATCTTCTGATTTACTAAACTGCATAAATACAAGAAATAGTATTTCTATTTAATAACAACGTGTTGTCTAATAGGAAGACATACTGAGGCCCTGTTACATTTTCTTTGATGTGCTTTAAGCTGCATACCGTGCATTCTCTGCTTTCAAACTATCAGGCATTACCGGGTTCATTTAGTCTGCCTCCTTCTTTGTGTGGACAAACAGAAAGATAAAATGATGCTTAACACTGATGAGATATATCAGAAACACATGCATGCAATTAAACGTAATACTAATTTTGAAGGGTTGTTTTACTAAGATTACCCTCAGCAGCATTTTTTGCGTCATAAACAATCCTTAACTCCAAGCTTCATCTCTGAATATTAACTCCTTAGTGCCTTGTTCATTTATTTTGAGCCCGGCCCCATATTCTTTGAGTATTCTTGCTTTGTGATTGAAACAAATTGAAATTTAAAGGGTGTATGGGTGGGTCATATATTAGTGTATAAAATAACACCTTAAACTGTTTTTCTATAAGATTCTGATGTGAGAAAAAAGTCAAATCTCCCCCCATTTTCTAAAATATACCACTATTTTTTGCTGTGCAATTTAGGTACTAATTTCCTTTGTTGCAAAAGCATCTACTATCTAAAGACATGTACACAAAGGCATGGAGGCATCTAAACACTAATAAGGATGTGCTGGTTTTCATGTGAATAACTTGTTAGAGGTTATTCATTATATGAATACTTATGAAGACCACGATAATATTTAGGATACTATTTCTGTGTGGTAATTCAGCTTCTGGCAAAAAATGCCAGATAACTGTTCAGTTTAAAGTTTCTTAGCTTAAAACTTTACTCTAGATCGGGTCAGTAGCATTTACGTAACTAATTTCTTGCTGTAATCCTATCTTTTCACTGAATATTTACCAATTGCTTGTGGGGAAAAATAATGAATTCCTTTTTTCAGAGCAATAAATATTGATAATTAAACTAATGAAGTATTATTATTTTTTCCAGGCTGGACATAGAATTGACCCAGGTGCTCATTATTAAAACTTTTTAATATATTTTTGCAGAATGAGAAAATGAACATCAGTGAACCAATATAATTAGCATGCCTTCTAAATAGATGATATAGTTATATACTTGTTAGTATTAGGAGATCCTACAAATTTCATTTATCAAGATACAGCCCAGCAGGCATTTTCTAGTGAAAAGGGCGCCTGTGAATCCCCAGTATACCACTCAGATCACCCCCTGAGGGGAAACGCAACTTGCATTCAAATCAAACGTTTTCCTATCAAATGCTCTACTAATGGCTTTCCTATGAGACCCAAGCCTGTCAGTCACCTACTACCTATTTAGACATGTTAAAACAGAATTCGTTGTTTATTTGTATTTCATTGAAGTGAGTCTGTTTTCTCATATTGAATTTGTATCCAAACCCCAGGTTGTCAATACTACTTAGTTAGATCTGCTGTTTGTTGTGTTTTTCTCTGCATGCGATCCAGGGGAAAAAATAGTGTCACTCATGCCAGTTTCAACCCTCCTATAAATCCTTAAGCGGTGTATTAACTAATTTTGTACAGTAACTAACATATACATTGAAGGCTCTAGGAAACTGTTCTCACACTGAAAGCTGTTTTATCAGATTCAGTGATGCCTTTGCTATGCTAAGGTTTGCCTAGAAAGAAGCTAGAAAAATGACCAGTGTAAGGAAAAAAGAAGGGGGGAAAAAGCCATTGTTTTTAATATTTCTCCTAAATTACAGTAAGTTTAATTGCCTCAGTTAAATACAGCTCGACTAGTCAGTAGACATATGTGACTGCTGTGATTTTTGTGAAAATTATTTAAATTAATTCTGTTAGCAGCCTCTAAGTTAGTTTACTTGTGCTTAAGCCTAAATCTGTGCATTAAACATTCCATAAAAACAAGAACTAAGTGTTATGTTTGATAAGCACTTCAAAAGCCTAAAAGGCCAAAGAAAGCCCTTCCTTAATTATTGAAGAAGTGTCTGTAAAGGAAACATGAGCAAATAGCATTCATGCTTTCATCCCCAGTAACCTTTTATTGTCCTTTTCTTCAGATGGCCAAGTCAGTATATTTAATAAAGGGAGCAGCAACCATCAAAGAAGGCAGGGGTCTAATAAATGGTCCTGATTAAAGGCCCTGACAGGGTATGAACTTTGCATAAATTTTCCTATGGTGTCAGGCTAGGATCCTGATTGAAAACCCATTAACATAATCACACATTTAGAGGAAATGCTGTAATGTATCAAAAACATTTCCCTTAGTGTAATAATTTTAAGGACATTAAAATGCAAATGATAATAAGGAGCTGTGTTTTAGTGATGTTCTGAAAGCCTGATTATTCAAATATTTAGTATGAAATATGGAAGCTCCTTTAACTAATGCATCTACATGATTTCAAAGATTTAATCTATATTTGTACTTGAAAGACTTTTATACCACTACTGAATATTTCCTGTTAATTTTAGACTTGCAGAATCCAGCAAGAAATTTAGTTTAAATGATAGTGCTAAGTGCTAAGACCTTGTAGCCTGCTTTAAAAAAAAAAAAAAAAGAAAAAGAATCTGTGTTGAAACCAGAACACCAGCTATGCTCTTTCATTAAGTACTGAATTCTAAAAGTCCATGTTTTGGTTTTGTTTGGATTATAAAAATAGTTTGCAGAATTCATATCATCCTTTTCTCTGTTTCTCTTAAAATATATGCTTAAAACATATTGGCTATTGAATCACAGCAGTGATATTCTTTAATGCTAATTTTTAACAATAAAAGAAACACTATCCTCCCACACACAAATAGCCATAATTATGTAAAGAATGACTGCTTCAGACTGATGACTTTCAATATGCTTGAGTCTAGCATACTGGTATAAGAGGCCAGAAAGGTCAACAGTAATTCATAACTGCTATAAAATTGTGTAGCATCCTAGGGCTTCTGGAGGATGCTGACATTATCATGCTTCTTCTGCTGGTTTGTATATGTAAATTTGTGATAGGAAGTGCACTGCTTTGCCGTATCGCATGCAGAGCATCAATCAGGCAGTAGAATACATCAGAGTATTTTCATTATGCCTAGTTATTTACTGCATCAGAAGAAATTACCCTGGCAAGCCAAGCGGCCTTCTCTGGATAGCATGATATGACCAACCAGGTTTCAGCTCAGGAGTCTTGTAAACATTACAGGATTAATCTCACAATCACAATCATCAATCTTTCCTAGTCCTGCCTGGGTGCAACTGCGGAGATTGGTAACCAGGCAATGTAGATTTAAATTTAACCCTGAACATCAAGAGCTATATGTCAGATCCGTGCACCATATTACAAACACCTATATTTTTACTCCAGCTTTAGTATAAAATGATGAAATCATAAAATTTTTGCACTTCAAATTCATGTTTAATTTTTCATTCCCATTTTTGATGCATTACAGGGAAATGAGAAATATTCTGAAAAAGATACATTTCATAATACCAGACTCTAATGCTAAAATGATGCACTGTGATGCCTAGATCTAATGTATGTATTAGATACAACTGACACTGCAGTAAAATGTGGAGTAGTAATTCAGGTTCAGGACCAGACTTGGGCTCCTTGGCACAGAGCCATTAGAGGTTAGGGCACTGTAGGGGTAATGTACTTAGCCTCTAACAAATGGAGCATTAAATACATCACACTGACTCATAGGTGGCACTGGCACCAGTTTCTGAAATGACTGCTTGCTTGCCCTCTTGCCAAAGGAGAAAAGAAAAGGATTCTGGCACACCTAGCTGCTCTGTGTAAAAATTAAAAGCAGGGAAATGAGACCAGCCTATATGAATGTTTCATCGTTGTGTGTTTAACTATGTACAGTATATAACCTAGCCTACTGAGATAATGCAAAAGATAATATGTATTCTTTTTTCTTTTTTTTTTTTAAAGTCAGGTGAAAATAGCAGTGATAGTGATCATTTTTCAGTAGTCAAGAAACAATAAATATATAATGAGCGGATCATGTATAGAGACTGTGTGGCAGTTTGATTTGAACTCTGATCTTTATTTTTACTCCTGTCCAAAATATGTTTTTGCAGCATGCATCCTAAACATTTTTCTCCCGTTCTATCTGCCTGTCTCTGTCTGTGTTTCTTTCTCTCCCTCTGTCTCTGTCTCTGTCTCTCTGTCTTTCTCTCTCTCCCACACATATAGTTGTTCTGTTTTATAGAATGCCTATAGAAATTGTTAAAAAGCTTGGGCTTACTTTTATGCTTTACAGAAATATTAATTTCCATGATTTTGTGCCTTTCTCTTTATTTAGTCAGAACTGCAGGCACTTTACTCCTATATATGAGTGCATTCCCTCTGTAATAGGTTCCTGTTTAGCAAGAGAGCTAGCCTTTGCCTACTAAATAATCCTTCTATAATATGCAGCAATCATACTCATTTGGTCTTCAAGAAATGATGAAAACTCTGCAACACGGTGCTTAGCTGATGCACACATTTGAAACCACCGATTTCAGAGATGCTTCCTGATTTACGCCAGCTGAATGTCTCATTTAAAGTGTGTTTTCCTTCTAGAGATGTGGTGAATGAACAGTTAAATGCAGAGAAGATGGGTGTATTGCAGTACTTACTCCATTATTTCTGTCCACAATCCTCCTCCCCCAAATTGATTTTTTATCTTTTTGACCATTTTTAAATAACTAATAGCCTGATATACTTTTGTGACTATATCTAGTCACATGCTGTTCTCTTCATAGGCCCAGTTAAACCCACAATACATAAGTCTTCCAGTGCAGATAAGACACATGTGTACCACCTCACACCGTTTCACAGATCAGCTTGGTGCATGTGGGGGTGTGAGGGGTGGGAAACTCACCTGTTTGCAGACAGGGATCACAAAGCTCTTTAGGAGGTAAAAAGCACATTTATACAATGAGCTAGCAATATAATTCCCGGTTCTTTGTTGCTTGTTATCATAGCAAGATTAGGCATTTCTTTGACCACAGGCTCATAGAAATTTCTTGGGCGGGCAGGAGGAGATGAGAATAGTATAAAAAAACTAGCCTAGGCTAACCCCTTTGTACAGGACACGGCTCCTGCCTCTTGCGCCTAGAAAATCTGCAGTCTCTGGGCAGCCACAGTGCTATCCTACAGGCCCAGCTGTGGCACAGTGAATGTAACCTCCTGTCCTTCTGCTGGTGCATTGTTAGGCTGGCCGTACTGGAGGTGGTGAGCAAGTACACAGCTCTGTATGCACACATGGAAGCCCAAAACTCCTGACTCTCAGCAGCTATGGAGTTTACAGACTTTGACCACAGTCTGTACATAATGAAATGGTGGTGTCTTTGCCCTCCTTGAAAAGACTCTGTAAAGCAAAGAAGCTCCATTCTCTCCTCCCATCATTCCAGAATTCCATTAAAAGAAGAGATTAATCTTCTTGGTCAGTGCTAGAAGACAGTGATTATTATTTTTTCCGCATTTAATATTAACTGATGACATGGAATGAGAAGCTGACTTATTGTAAACTACCGCAGAAAGAAAGGCACGCTGAAAATTCAGCCCTTTGCTAAGGGTGAATCCACAGTATGACATAAGGCAGGTCGCTAGACTCTAAACTTGAAGGAAGCTTGCCCTAGAGAGTGTTGCAATACACACCAGCTTATTAATTTAGAGACCTATTAGTGACAGGCCACAAACCCACTCATAAATTTATAAAGAGTAAAGGACTGAACAGAACTGTTCAATTCCAGAAATTGCTCATGTGTTTGGTGAATTATGAAATATAAATTTTGAACCTCTTGTACTGGATACACCTAGGAAATTCTGAGCTGGTGATGTTTTATGGGCCAGGTAGATTTTTCTAAGCCTCTAAATGACATTGCAGTGTGTGCCATCTTATGAGGCCCAGCAGCTCTAGAAGAGGCAAGGGAAGCATTCCCTGTGGGGTCCCTCTGACGTACCTGAGTATTTCTAGCTGCTGCTGCCCCCATAGAAAAATATCAACAAATAATGCTTAGTGGTAGGAGCTGAGAAGGCTAGCTGGTGGGCTGAGGAGGGCAGCACTCAACAGTTAAGGAAGCGCCCAACACCTGGAAGGACTCTTAGACAGTGAGGAGATGCCATGAGCAAAATATATTTCCATGACTCCTGTCTCCCAGTCTCCTCATCATTGCCATTCGTAGCAGCAGAACCACTAGCACGCTCTGTGAAAGTTTATCAGATGTGGCTGCAGGAGTTACGGTTCCACCTGTAAGCAGCAGCGGTGTAAGAGGGAACCCTCCAAAGCTAAACAGTTTGGCTACCGACGACACTACCTGCACGATGTCCCATTAGAAAGGATATATGAGATCACTTTAACCTTTCACAGTTTTGCAAGGCTTCAATTCTGCTTGTCTATACAAGAAGTTAGTATGCAGTAAGCAAGGGTGTGAATTAACAGAGCACTAACTATAGCACCTCACAGGACTGGGCTCTTTCTTTATATGCTGTTTAGATAATAAGTTCTTTAAGGAAAGTACTCCCTCTTCATTCCTGTCTAAACAAGTACCTTTTTGTATGGATATTCCTAGTATGTATTGTTTGGTGCTACCCACTCCACTTTCTACTAAAGGCTGTCGCTGCGCAGTGTAGCTGGAGTGTTATAAATTCACATTAATGCTTACTAGTATCTATCTACTCCATCTAGACAACCCCAGCCAAATGGTGGCAAAGCCTAAAGCAGGACCTCAAAGGCATTCCTTTATACACAAGCCTGAGGCTATCTCCCCAGCTATTGCCCCAGCTAATCCCAAACTCAGTGGAGTTAGCATGATACTGTGGGAGCAGTGATTCTTAAGCAGCAATCAAAAGCAAGAAAAATCCTAAAAACATACAGGGGCATCAGTATTGCTGGCTTACACCTAGTTAATGAAATCTAGGACTCACTACTCCTCCTTTCAGCAACAACATCCTGCGCTCTTTAAAAAGCCTCCACAAAATTATATTCTTAGATTTGCTGCTCTGAACTCTTACTTCTCTTAACAGTTTGGCTTTGTCTTATCCCTTGTTGGATATCCATGATCCAACACCAACCTTCTTTCGCCTCCTCAGAGTAAATTTAGGATGCTCTAGGAATCTAACCTAGGCTGTTATATAGTACGTATCACTGTAGTATATATGAGCTCAGCATCTCCCAAGACCAGGTTCTTTGTTTGTATGCTGCTTAGGTTGTAAGGTCTTAGAGGAAAATACTCTGGCTTCTTCCCTGCCTTAATAGCCTAGCCTACTGTTTGCACTACACAAATAAATTGTAATAGTATTTGGAGAAATTTCCAAAAATGTTTATCCATTTTACCTGTTCTCAGCTTTAAAATATTAGAGTCACTTAATGTGACAGTATTAGCTGCACTTTGGTGTTGTCCAGCTGTAGGAAAAAAACGAAGACCTTCACCACGTTGGGCAGAAGCTAGAAGTGTGTATGCTTTCTGCTTCACATAAATCTGTCAGCAGCCTTGGGGCTAGTGCCAGAAAGTAGATGGAGCACCCCACCCCACTAACAACCAGGTTGGTGGTAATGACAGACTAGCAAATGTTTTATGATTCCACTGGAGCCTCATCCCTGAGCCTCTGTGTTTGTGAAACTCAGATGTAGAGTAGCATGGAGAAAGCCACATCCCCTGATGGGACAGAAAGCACCTGCTAGTTTGTGTAGAGGCTCCACCACAGCATATTTTTAATGACCACTTCAGACTAGCGACTGCTGCTTATGCACTGACGAATGTGTCCATGCTTAGTAGCTCTGACAGAGCTGGGATGAGCTAGAATAAAACTAGGCAGACTGGCTGGAAACCAGCCAGACGACAAGCTTACTATACTGTTATAATGTGACAGAATTAATATTTTCCATGTCCTCAGTTTCAAAGTTCTTTACTTTGAACATAAGTAGTTCAGAGCAATAAAAGCTCAAATTGGGGGAATGTTGATCCTGATGAAACATTGGCGATTTTGGATCTTGATGCATCCCCTTTCTTTTCTAAACGCTAGACCTTTGCTTATGTGTGCTTGGAAAATATACTAACTTGAAAAATTCAAAATACAGTAAAATAATTTTGATTCATAGTAATTATTTATGCTGGCTTTTAGACCTAGGAATGTGTGTTTATTTTGATGTGCGTTTTCCTCTAAACATTACCGAAAACACCAAAGTAAGCTTTAACTGCAGCAGCAGATATGCACAGTACGTTCTTAGAACTAGGTAAAATGCGGATCCTGTGATCAGGTAGTTCCTAGCTATGCTCAAAATATACGTGACTTAATGCTGCAAAAAAATACATGTAAAAACACTAAAATTAAGGTTCTAACTCCTGTTAGCTGATATTCTGCTCTCTTTTCCTCATTCTTCTTCCACTTCTTTCCTTGTTTACTTTAAAGAAAACATTTGGTAAATCAGCTTTCAGTAGCCAAAAAAGGAGTTGAGTATGTGGGTATATTGGTACACAAATAAGTGACGCCCTGTTTTCCTTGCAGTTGTATAAGTTTTGTCTCCATCCCAACTCATCTCTCTCTTTCCTTTTCTCCTGCTCAGCATACCATATGAGGACCCTCAGATTGTAACTTCTTGGGCAGAAATTTTTCAAGCGTCACTAATTCCATCAATACATGTAATATGTCCATAACTCTTATGCTCAAAAGTAAATTATGAATGTCTACAAAAAGATTCTGCCTGTAGCTATTCTTAAGTTTAACAGATTTTGGAGGCATTTACTTTTTTTCTCTTTTTTTTCTTCCCAATTTACTTCTTCCTTTTTCCTTCATTCCTTGTCACTTCTCCCGAAGCTGCACTGTTATGGGAAGATTTGCTTGTGAGAAGACATGATTTGCATTACATCTTGAAGTATGTTATATTTTCCTTCCAGAGTCAGGAACCTAACACAGGAAACACTTCGGAGCATTTGAACATGGGTTCCATATACTTTAGCATTTTCAATAAGCACAGTTGCATGGTGGATCTTGGATAGAAGCCAGTATCTAAAATGTTAAGGTCTTAAATATAAGGACCAGGAAGTTGATTTGTATCTGGATAATGAATGCAGAAATCCATTAGAGTGTGCAGATGTCCATTATGATCTCTTGGCAGGTTTTCCTGCTTAAGAGGTGGGCTGCTGAGTGTTGCACAAGATGAAACTTCTGTGGAGCCCTTAGCCCTAGTTAGGAACATGGAGATGATAAAAGCATGAATAACAGTTTCCAGATCTTCTTTTGACAGGAATAGGCACAGTCTCCTGGGAAAGTGGAAGTGCAATCATTTCTTACCACAATTATCTCTGTAGTCAGGACTATCAATGAATCTAATACAGCCTCAAGATTGTTCTCCATTATCAGCTAGTGGGGGGATATCCTTTGTTGAAGGTACAGTCAACATCACTGATTGCTCCTTTCAGTGTTTTGCATTAACTTACTTTTCCCTTTAGGAGGTTGCTTTAAAAATTTTAAGCGTCTTGTTCAGCTATCAGTAGCCTTTTAGCTCCTCAAGTCCTTGCATCAATTTAAACTTTTTTTTCATAATTTTATAACATTGAATGAAGAGGCTAAGATGGAGGTGATGGAGCTGGTGAAAGTTCAGCAAAACTGTGGTATTGCAATTATCTCCACAGATCCAGTTGTCTCTGAAAAGGAGGGGTGAGATAAATCCTTGCAGGGCTCCATGTAGATAACCTATAGATGGACAGCTATCTCACAATTCACTGAGATCTACTGAAAAATGGTTCTGCACCACCTTGGGTATTCCTTAACCAGATCACTGGAGGCCACCCATCACCACCACCAAAGCAGTCTGCATTGTCTATTCCTGCATGTAGCCAGATGATGAGGGCTCCAATAAGTTGATATAAGTCATATCTTTGCACCAAAATGTTCTCATTGACCAGTCAAGAAAAGGATTTTAGAGAGTATTCGACAGCAGGTGAGATCACTCCAGTCAAGCGTTTAGTGTCTTGAAAGATCTATTGCACATTATGATGGTTGGGAGATTACTTTCTGTGAACCAGCATTTATGTTTCCGGTCATTAAAGTAGCCAGTTGCACTTTGCTAGCTTTTACTAGCTATTAGGGTCAGGAATTTGCTTAATAAATCATAATAGTATATGTGAAGACATTTTTTGAATCTCTTAAAGTATACAGCACATTATTGGCCATGTCTATGTAGACTCCACCTTTTTTTATTGAGTATTTGAATTGTGTTTGTGCATTTTTCAAAATAAAGTTCTGGGTACTCCATACGTTAAGGAAGAGGTCTGCATAGATTTTTTTATATAGACTGAGGGCAGGTAAGATTCATTTTTCAGCTTTCTGAGCTTGCACAAAAATGCAAAAATACATATTTGTTTTTGTGATGGAGACCCATGCATGTGTACAGTCATATACTAAGAAAGAGCAGAAGCAATTTATGCCTAGCTTTTCCAGCCTGGTGAAGGAAGGAAGCCTTGAATTGCTTTTATTCCCCTTGGTCCAGTGCATTTAGAAACCGAAGACTGTACTGACCACAGGACAGTAAAGGAGCTTCTGTGATCATGTAGTGTTACACTGTGGTTTCTTCACTATGAGGAAAATTTTCATGAAAGACATGACATAACTGATTTGTCCATCTAAAATGGCATAAACCATTTGGAAAAGAGTCAAAAATGTCATCCTATAGCATATATATATTGCTGTATATGATTGTTGGGTGTGTAAATACTGTGTGTGCGTGTGTGTGTGTGTGTGTGTTTGCACATTATGCTTGAGCTCAGACCTTGTTCTTCCTTTCTAGCCACAGCCATCAGAATCAGTGTGGAAAGGTTAAGGCACATGCTTCCTTTTGTCACTCACTGTACGTTTATTTGTGTATGTGTTTATTTAAATATGTGCACACTGCAAAACTGACGAATTTGAATTAGTTATCAATAAAATATTGTTCATCCTTCTCTTTGAAAAGGAAGAGTACAAAGATCAACAGGACCAGGTGAACTTTTTGTTCACTGTGGTTCTTTGTACTGCTGTCTGCCTTAAAAAACTTCATCTATTAATTTTTGAGTTACAAAACAACAGAGCAGAACTCCAAAATGTGGGGTTTTTACAAAACCCATATTCAAGAAGTGAACTTAAATTAATAGCTCTGGCTCTTCTCTGCCTCTGCTGTTAAATAAATAACATTTATTTGATTGAAGCAATATCTGGTGTTATTTGATTGCTTTCCTTTAACAAAGTCTGCAGGAAATATAAGTATACAATACTATACCTATATATGTATATATATGTTTCAATATTTGGCATGGTCCTGTTTCTAATACTTTTATTAACTCCTACATACAAAATATCAAAGGTTTATAATTGTTGAGATCGTATGCTGTAAATGTAGCCATGGTTTCAGTCTCTGTTAGTTGGGTTTTTTTCTTTTATATCAGTATATAGTAATTTGTTTGCTTGAGCTCTGACGTTGTTCTTCTCTTCTATTCATTGCCACCCAGAATCTCTAGCCTACCAGGACCACTGTGGAGAGGCTAGGGCTTGGGCATGCTGTTGATGCTCCATGCAGATATGAAAAGAAGAAAAAAATAGTCGGAGGAACTGCTTCAGCCTGGAGATTTGAATAGCAGTCTCAAAGCAGTCTGGTTTAGGGTGGTGGGGTTTTTTTTTCTTTTCTTTTTTTTTTTTTTTAAATCAAGATTTTACTGTTGGTTTTTTTTTTCCCTCAGGGCTAGAACTTTGTATTCATACAGCACTTCACACAGTGGGACCTTGATCCTGACTGGGACCTCTGAGTGCTACCATTATACAAATAATAATAAAATGAAGCAGAAAAAAACAGGAGCCCTATGGGCTGGTTTTTAATGCTCCTATCTCTTCTTCATCAAAATTAAACCAATTGAAACATAACACTGAGCAGGGGATTTTTTTTTTTATTTTGACTGATTGTACATTTTCATAACACACACATCATGAAATGAGTGCATGACTCATTTTCAAAAAGAAATGATAATACTGGATTCGCTTGGTTTTACTAGGCAGGCTGCTATGCATACATTGTTTGGTGGCATCCTATTCTCCTGGACAAATAGTAATTTTTACAGGGATTTAATGCTATGAGAAAATGCTTACTTTTTAATTGTTATTATTGTATTATTCTAACAATTGTAGTCTGTGAAACAAATCCACAAAAAAATGCTTAATACCACAAAAACAGATTGAGCTAAGTTTATGAAATTTACAGATTACCTAAAATGCTAGGAGTTAATTACAGTCTGCTTTCCCTGGCATGTCAGCTTGATTAAATTTGGAGTTCCAAGATGAATTGGCCCAAATTCATTAGTGTTCCCCGGGTGCATATGTTGGTCAAGGTCAAGCGAAGCACATTGACTGTAGTGTTAGTCAGGAGGGGGAAGGGTTTCTAAAGAAGGTGGACTCTTAAAAGGTCTGGGGTTGCAGCAAGAAACTTTGATACTTTTTAACTTAATAAATCTTGACAGCCTAATCATGGCTAAGCCTTTGCAGTGTTATTGGTACAGATGGCAAAGCTAGACATATTTAAAGAGATCTCAGCAGCTAGTGGCAGGAGAGCATTGAATCCAAATGCACTGTTGGGCTCTCAGAGAAAGTGCAAGAAGGGAGGATAAAAAGCTACACAGCATTTCCATCTCTTGACATCTCCAACAGCCTCAGATACAAAATATGATAAGGCTCCTGCTGAGCTAATAAGCCCAACAAATGTCTGTGTCCATGAAGTAGATGAAGTGGGATCAAGTAGTTGGGGGCTGCTGTATGAAAATAAGCCAGCACCCAGGGTATAATGGCACTGTAGAAAGCTGCAAGGTCAGGCTGATGACAGAAACACTGGATAAGTAGAGACCCCATCAGTAAAACAGGTTTGCCTGCTGGATCTGAGCCACATAACTATTAAAAAAAATCCCTGGTTTAGAAAACTCATCTAGTTTAGTAAATAAAAGGACAATGTTTGGTTTGTTGTATGAAAAACTGCAACTGTTTCCTACTTATTGCCATATAGATTGTATGATGAATTGTTTCTCTGCAAAATATTACATCAAAATAGAGCTGAAAAGAGGATTTGACTGCAAACTAAAGGAGATTTTTAAAGAAAGCACTAATATCAGATGAACCATAGATTTGTTCAAGGCCTGCTGGCATGTTACACTGTTTTTCTCTTAATTTCGTGTACATCAAGTATCTCTCTATTCATCTCACTCTTAAATAGAGCTCTGTGTGCTCCAATAAAATAATTTAAGCTGAAATCATGCTGGATATATGAAAGTGATCAATGCAGCTCCTTTCATTTGCAAAGAAAAATAAAGACCTATCTTGCTGAAATAACATTAAAATAATAATTAGGCAGTGCTTGGAATTTCAGGAACAGGTCAAGCTGTTACATTCATTCTTAAAGCATCATATTCACTTAATGCTACTTGTAAAGGTGTATTTGAAAAGTACAGAACCTTCTAAATACCATGTGCATTTGTTTATTACATTTGGGAGACGATGTAAAAAATCTGACAGCATGCCACAAAGGTCACACCTATAATTCCCTTTAATTTAACTGTGTGATGTTTTAAATTTATGCAAACATAATTACTGCTAAATTCTAGTGTGCTGTACATGTGCTACTGAAGCCAAAACAAGCCAGATCTGGTCCTATGAGTAACAACAGCATTAGGAAAATAAATCGGTAGTGATAGATGATGAATATTTATGATTGTTTCTCTCCTACCATTTTAATCATTTACAGATATTTTCAGTTTTCATCCAGTAGAAGTACAACTGAACACAGTGCCTCCCCTGGAGTCTTAAGGAGGATGCATAATAATGTGGCAACCAGCCTCCTTCCCTCTACTCAGGGCTGGGTTGTATATCATATTCGCAGGCTTGCATTGGGATGCAGAGCTGCACTGCTCAGCAGGAGCTCCAGGAGGCATGGTGCCTCAGGCAGGCAGAGTGTCTCCTGAAGCTCTGCGGCGGCGGCGTGTGGAGAAGTGCATTGGCTGTTCCAGCCTTTGAGGTTGCAGCATGTTGCTCCTGCCTACCCCCAGCCAGATCTGCTGTGCAGGGCAGAGAGGATGGTGAGGTGACCCGGTCCCCTCCCAGGCCTGCTCCCGCTGAGGACAGAATCTGTGGCAGAGGCTCATAGAGCATGAGCAAGGACTGCTATTCTGTTTGATCCTTCTGTGATGGTGCAAACTGGAGGGGTACGTCCCGTTAGTCCCCCTCTTCTCTGAGGTTTTTTATTTGGATTAGGTTTGTAGGTGGCTGCCACTCACTTTAACAGCTCATGTCTCCCTCCCCTCCTTTCACTTCCATCTTGCATGCACATGACTATTTTTTCTGCCCTGCCAAGCATCCCAGTCTATATCCTCCCATTTATCACACAAACATCTCTGCACCTTTTTACTGTACAACTCCTTCCAATCAGTAAAAAGCCCAGAAGCAATAATATATTTAAAGTACCCTGCCAGAGCATTTTCATTGCCTGATGGCTAAGGAGAAGAGGAAGTCTGGGAGCTGGGGAACAGAGGAGTAGGAAAAGACTGAACCTCCTTTGTACCTCACCCAGATCACAATGGGGTCCTGAGCACAAATAGGGGGCTAGAAACCAAATAGTATACAAAACATAATGCCTGGCATCAGAAGAGAGACTTAGAGCTCTGCCCCATGTATTCACCCTAAAAGAGTACTGTAAACATCTAGGCCTGTCTTACATGGGTCAGAAAGCACACTGATTTCATGTCCTTCTAAATGTTCTCTTAGTGCACTGAAAGTTGTAAGAAGCAGTCAGCAGTGAATGGGATGACAAACTGTATGTATACAAGTGGCACAGCTTTGCACTGCATTCAAAACGGGGCCTTACGCAATGCAAATGGTGAAGTGACCCCAGACAGAGGGCTGGGCTTTCAGGGTGAGAGCAATATAGGAGTTAATAAAATACCAATTATCAAATAACCAAGCATTGCCAGTTTACATTGTTCAGAGGAGCAGACTCATTTCACCTTTTGAGCTGAACCAGACAATGGAACACAGTGGGTAACACTGTTAAAACTAAATGCGTGAGATAAAGGATCAGTGTTTAGCTGCATTGTGGGTTATCTGCTCCATCACAAAACTGTACAAATGACAGGTGAGTTGTAAAGAAGGAAGGGCCAGGTTCTGGCTTAGCAGCAAATACAAGGAAAGAGATGCTGAAAAGGACAGAAAACAAAAGCAGAAAGACAAGGGCTGGTTTGCTAGACAACTCCTTTGCTTGGTTGAAAATGTTGTTGCTAGTGCAGCCCAGTTACTTAAATCTGCCTGGATTTTTGCTGCTACCAGTGGCTGTTCCTGTAGGTTATAATGGATCTATATATCACTTTGAAAAGCCACGGCTTGTTTTTTCAGTCCTGCTCACCATACTTCTTTTTCCTGAAGCACGTATTCATGAAGATTTTCACCTGCTTTTTGCAGTCTTTGAATCTCAAGATAGGTAATTTCAGGTAAATGATCTCATTCTAGCCTCAGTGTGTCTCTTAAACATTCACAGGGCTGAACTGTATCAATTCAGACAGCAGCACACAGGTTTATCACAACTCAGAACGGATCCACTTCATCTCAGTGCTAATATTAGGGGTTTTTTTCATACAGAAGAGATGATCATGAGGAACTGAAAAGAGGGGGGAATGTGTTAGGAAAAGTTCTTAATCGATGACTTTTTAGAAATTATGGCTTTAATTGGGGAGGGGGGGAAGCCACCTTCATTCCTGTACCTTATTAGTATTTGCAAAAAAAGTGAGGTAATTGACTTCAACATATACCCATTAGCTGTGGTTTCTCACCTGTGTCACAGTAGAGATTTAACCTGGAAAAAAGTCTGAGGAAGAATAATTTTAGGAATGATTTGTGGTCAGCTGTGACAGGGAATGTAAATGGTTATTCTATCCATGAAGCATGTACTTGTGGGACAAGGAGAACTATATTTTTAAGAACGACCTGGAGATACTTAGTATTAAAAAAAGGAAAAGACATATTTAGCAGCTGGCACTAACACCTAAGGAACAGTGGTGGATTACTTCCTAAAATACAGAAAGATTTTAGGAAAAAATTCAGGATGGATCTGCTCTCATTTTATAGAATACTTCTTAAAACTTGTTAAAGCATAGACAGAAGAGTTGCATTAATAAGATCATATCTTTACATTATTCATATTATTGGGTATACTTTTGCAGAAATAATTTGGTACTTACCTTCCTTCATCTTTTTAACAGCAGTTAAGTAAGTTGTAAAATGAAGTCACTCATTGCCTTTTTGAGAATATTTCTGAATTATTTTAATATGATTCTGAAGAAACAACTTCCTAGAGTCGTACTCTGTGTAGTACTTTAGTTTGCCTAATCCTTTCAAGCTGCAGGGATTTAAGAAGACTAAACCAGGCTCCATCTCTTGTGCTGAGAAGTTAAGGGTCAGCAGACGTGAAACCCCAGGGTGGACAGCACTCTCAGTGCAACCAGTGGCCAAGGGTAGGCTCTGTTTATTACTGTGCATCACCTAGCTGAATAAGTAAACCATATGTGGGAAGAAGGAGAATATACAGTCATCTAGAAAGTGAAGAAATGGGTTGAGGGTTCCCAGGGTGCTATTCAACCCCATTGAAAACGCTCCAGGAAATTAAAACCTCTTTTTGTCTCGATTTCATACACCTGTATACCTTATCTACTGTAATGCTAACTTGGGGCTGAGAAAGACCATGTGCATGTGAGCTCCCCGCTTCGCTGCAGAGCGGCACACAAGAATGGCATCACTGTGCAACAAGTGCAACAAAACAGTTCAGCTGACTGTCCCAAATGCTGGTAAATGCATTAGAAGAATAAAAATGCAGTGAGCATTTTTCCCTGCTGTCAGTTCATTACAAAATTTTCAGTTAGGATAAAATTTTTAAGCCTAGTTTTCTAATTGACTGTCTCTTTTGAAGAATGTAGATCCCTTTTGCGTATATCCAATGTGACATGGCACAGTAAAGAAATTTGGCTAATTCCAAAGGAAATCTGATAAAAAAATCAGTAATACACTAAAAGCTTCACTAAAAGGGTCTGCAAAACAACTAATATATGTTCCATTTAAGATGATTAATTTGAATAACTGTAGAAATGGATGAGTGTAAATGAAAACACAGAAGAGGATTTTGCTATCTTCGCAAATACTTCATCTAGCTATTAATTTAAAAGTACATAGATTTTGAAATAATAGATAAGAACAATAACATAGAATAAATTATATTATACAATTATTTTAACATAATAGATAGCTTAAATATATAAAATATTAATATCTTCAGTATAATTAATATATAAGTATATATAGTGTAACTACCAATATATATTTAAATCTCTAAAATACAAAGTGCAGGGAGTATTTTGACTGCATCTTTTTTTTTTTTTTTCCATTGTATCACAGTATTTCCAGTCCTTTTTCATTCTTTCTTTTTTTTTCTCCTTGGAAGAAGTCTGTCTCTCACAGAACAAAGGAAATGATAGATGTGAGCTTCTATGATTGCTGAGAAGGCAGACACAGTAATGACACTCAGAAAATTCTCTTCAGTTCAGAAATCATATCTAGTACATTAGAAACATTCAAGTTTCCAGAGCGCTATGTGCAAAATTCTGGCTTTCCCTAGGATCTTGGTTTGTTGTTAAAGTAGATTAAATAAAACACAATAAGTGAACACTTTTCTATCTAAAATATATGCCATGTAGGATAATTGAATTTCTATCTTTTTTTTTAATTATTTTAAATTGTTATTTTTGAGGCAGAACAGACATATAGAGTATCAGATAAGAATTGTATGTCTTTGTTACTAATGCAGTATGTAAGAGGCAATACATACTAGTACCTGAATGCCTAAGAAATACAGGATTTGAAGGTTAATTGACTCACTGACACCTGAGATTGGATTTGTCCCAAACTTTTCATAAGTACAGAGACTTTTGTATAGATCCATGTGTGAGTCTATATGTCTGTGACCTAATTCTGACTTTCCTCCACCTTCAGCTCAGAGGAAAGCCACTCTGAAGGAGTTGTGACAAAAATAAGGCAGGGGAGAGAGCCAGCAGTGAAAAGCAGAGGTTCTTGAAAAGTGAGGTGCATTATTTAATTTTTTGCTTAAGTTGTGTGCAGATATTTCTGGTTCCAGACAAAATTTGAAATGGAGGTGAAAAATGTTGATTTCAATAATTTCCCCTTACATTTCCAAGAAATAAAGGGACCATGTTTTTGTATAGCAAATCCATCAAAAATATTAACCCATTTGTCCACTGAAATTCAACAGTTGCCAAAGACATGGAAAACATTTTGATCATTCCTTGCTAGAAAGGTAGGATTTAAGTTTACAGGATTGAGACTGTGATCAACATGGTCATTGAATACTAATCAGCCTACAGTGGGCAGCAGGAACCAAGTGTCCCAGGATCTTACTTCCCCAATTTCACTGTTCCTCCCAATACCCAATTTTCTGTTCAGTCCCACCTTTTTCTTAGATAACTTTGCTGGTTGTATCCATCTGCAGTGAGTAGAAACAATAGGTCCAGAAGAGACTTACTAAACAGAACAACCACATATATTCTATAATTGCTTAAACAATGTCCAGAGTTTGACTTATAGAATTAATTTATTTTTCTGTTAGCTTTGGCTTAGAGTTATCATTTTTTATAATATTTACTAATGTGCTAACTGTCGGCTATTTTGTGCTTCTATTTAAATCAATACAAAGGCCACACTGACTTCAGTAAAAACAATTTTGAATTTTGGAAATTTTTTTTTGTCCTGTAATTGATATTCATTACTTGTTCCAATTCTTCATGCAATTTAGTCCCTTCCTGAAAATAAAAATGCTATAACCATTTTTTCCTGCTCTCACGCTTTTAGTTAGGGGTTATAACATTTTCTACATATCATGGCTGTACTTTGCCCTGTAGTTTGAAAGTGCTTTTATTTCTGGTTTCCTATCCATATCAGATATTTTTTTAAAGCAAACTATAAAAGAACAAAAAATCTTATATTTAACCTTCTTAAGGTAAATCAAAAGATTAAAAATTAGAATTTTTTAGATAATATTTCTCTAGCAGGGCTGATTCAACCTGTGAAAATTTTATTGACATTAAACTGTACTTTCAATAGAAAAAAAATCAGTCATACTAAGTGTTAAATGTGAACTATTTAGATTGGTTCAGGCCTTTTGTATACCAGGTTATAATCAGTGACCAACAGTTCACTCATCTATACTCATGAAAGACAGCTAAAATCTTGACAATACTCATTGGTCTAACTGAAGGCTAGCACATCACTGCTAGTTACAAATGGTTGCAATGAGATAGCTCTCCACTATGACTCACACTTTAATTAATGTTGCAGAGAAGACTTATATTTTGCTGCATACTCCTCAGAATTTTCTTTTCAATTTTTATGGTTAGTTTAATTGTCATGTTCATTTGAATTAAAGGGAAAACATTTGGTTTTCATAGCAGTGTATGAAAATGTTTTGAATCACTGTGATTTGACCTTCTGTAGTTTACAAGCTGTGCTGGCAAAGCCTGGCTTTCTTTCAGCTACAAAAACTGATATATTGTGTTGTCTGTGGTTGCTTGTTCCTAACTCTGAAGCCAATGAGGGTTTTTTTGGAGCCTTTGTCCAAACTGTTGTAAAGCTATTTTGGGGGCATAGCAGCTTTCTTTTCTGACAAGCTCAACTACTCCTTGCATTGAAGTTGTTAATATCTTTAAAAAAATCTTCCCTTTCTATTTGATGTATTTCTACACTCCTGGTACAGCTCAATACATGTGCTAACAACTACTCTAAATTAATTTCCAAATAGGTAACACTTGGTACATATTTAGATTGCCTATTATTAGCTAGCTTTGGATATGCACCTCTAACGGCCTACTATTTACAGGGACAAGGAAAAATATCTGCTGGCAACCTCGTGACTAGGCATTTCGCAGCTAGAGCTGAAAGGTCTAGCTGGTATAAAAGCACTCTTCAGGGTAAAGTTGATGAATTGTAGTAATCCTCACTGGTGTCAGGACAAAGGAGTCTCTCTAATTGAGCATGGCTGGAGAATCAGTAAGGGGTAGTATTAGTTAACTGGCCTAAAATGAAACTTTCAATAGGCCATTCCTCCCCCTCACACAGAAAATGAATTGGAGCATTAAAGCCACCCCCCTACATCATCTCTTATCAAAGACCTCCATCTCTTGCTCATATACAATATAGCCTGCTCCATAGGCTCTGGTGCCAACACTACTGTTTCCTCCATTACATTGTGCTATGCAAAATTAACTGCTCTTGCAAATGCAAGCAACTTTGACAGCAATGCACTTTACCTCTCTGAACCACTGGAGAATCATATGAATAATACTCATCAGTTGCTGAAGAGAATGAGAGAGACATCTGCATTACTTTTATGAATACCAACTGTAGCTCTGGAGTTTATTTCATTGATCTTATCCTGCCTGGCTGGGTAGTTCCAAGAAAACTTTTAGGGAATGTTTAAAGACAAACAATGGTGAAGAAAATAAATTATTAGACAGATTATGAAGAAACCTTGTGGCAACAATAGAGAACCTGGAAACTCTACCTGTATTCCCTATACCTGGCTATTAAGAGAAACCAGACAAGCTTAACAAGGTTTTATCTTCCCAGCTCAAATCTAGGATCAAAGGGGACAGTAATCTATTAAAGTCTCTAAAAAAATGGTAGAGGTATTGCAGCTGAAGAAAACTGCCAGAGAAAGACATGTGCATTTGGTTCCACGAGAGCTGACGATAACCCTTGCCTATGAATTAAGTCCATCAGCTGAGTGGAACTTATCAACAGTATACAAATAAAAAACCAAATATGGTGAAACAGTAAGGGCATATAGCTCTTCCTTGCTATGCTTGCTATGCAGCTTTGAGCAAATAAATAATGCTTTGTTTTAAAGAATCTGTTATGGATCACTTAAGGCTATCTAGAAAAGTAACTTGAACTCCAAAAATGTATTTTAGTGTGTCTTGCATCCACAAGAGTAAAAGCTCTGGTTCCCTTCAGGAATATTATACCAACATTGTGAACCAGGAGTTGTGGTGTTTTGTGCTGTAGTCCGGATGTAAAAAATAGCCCTGGCTCAAGTCCTGAGCAGGTGCATCTCCTAATTATATGGTGTTTGCTTGAAAACCAGTTTCAGACAATGATGGTTCCAGAGCTGTGCCAAATCATTTCATTCTGCCTATGTCTATCTTTATCTCCTGGCAGCCCTTTTCTTTGACATAACTATTAAAAGATGAAACTAAAAATACAAAAGTTGTCTTGTTGAAAATCTTTTCTTAGTGGACACGCATATAAAATCTCATATCCTGAAGAAGAGGTCTTACTATATCAGCAAGTAAATTCATGGGAAAACAAGAATTTTGGTCCCTTTGGCTTCCTGATACGTTTTCTGGAGTCATAGCATGCTCGCTAACATCTGATCAACAGAGATCTCTGAGAATATAACATAAAAATTAACTTACAATATATAAGAAGGAATAGAAGGGAAAGATGTCTTAAAGATTAGCTAAGGGTCTGCAGAACTAGTAGCTTGAATTGTTTTGGAAGACTGATGGGGTAAAATAGTCATAGACCTTTTTAATGATTTCTCTGCTTATCAGTATAAACTTAACTGACTGGGCATAACATAGCACTGCACATATCACCTAAGTGCAAAGTTGTCAATAAGCACTGAAAAGCTGGTAGCCATATAGATGGGCTTAGTGCACCGTTACCGGTATGATGCAGATACATTTCTTTGTCCTGAGAAGAAGAAAAGCATCCTGGAACTGCAAGGCATGTCCATAAAAAAGTATTTTTAGTTAGCATTTGAACATAGATGTAAAGGGCAAGACTGTTTTCTGGTGCAGAAAGCAATTGGGGCTGCTGTGGTGACAGGAATCTCAGGGACTGGCATCCAGAAAGACAGTCTTTCAGTGGCTGAATTTAAGGTTTCCAGTTGAAAGCGATGTAAAGAAATTTAAATATCTATGTTCACAGGAATACTCGTGCCCCATCTAAGTGGACTAGGTGCAAAGATATAGAGCCTCTTCCTCCAATTCTCCCTCCTCCTCTACCTGCAAATTTAAAATGAATTATACAGTGGGGTAGGTATGGCAAGAAATACTGAAACCATTATACCATTTAATATTGAGAAGTGGAGCTCGTGTTCAAATTCTTGCCTCAGATCAAACAGAAGATGTAAGCCTGAAGCCCAGATAAGTGACCATGCAGTATATGGCTTACATGAATTATTCCTGATAAGCACTAAACTGCTGCAGCCTTTAGCTTCAACTACAGCTGAAGGATTACTGCACTTGCCTTGTTATTCCCCTACTAGTATAGCTAGATTGACCAAAGTATTATCTATTACATTTTAGCCAAATTTACCATATTATTTAATATACCCATACTACTATCCTGACTACTCGTGAAATTTGTGTTTCCCTGAGTACTCTGAGAAGCTGTGGTGTCCCTTCCCCAGTATTGCTAGTGCCTACAAATGTCCTTATAAATCTTCACTTCCATATAGTATTTGTTTCTATTTAAAAAGCAACTAAAAATACCTCTTACGCTGCTCCGCCTCCTAAATCTTCTGTTTCTGAAGAGGTGCCTGTCACCGCTATCATATATTACATACCTGTACAATGTCTTGACTCTACATATGCTGAAACTTCATCCATTCTTCATATCCACAAGTCTTCCATAATGCACTTTCTTTTCTTCTCTCCCCTCACCCCTTATGCAGTTCTTCAGACTTTGGCATATGTCGAAGGCTATCATCTGACTTGTTCCATGTATGAAGATATTGTAAGGAGTTATATGATCCCTTCATAACAATCGTCAAACAATTCTACCAACACCTTATATCATTACAATGAAAATAACAGTTTTCATTCTTGTTCTTGGTGGGGGTTTTCTTTTGGTTTTTGTTTTGGGGGTTTTGTGTGAGTGTTGATTTATTTATTTTAAGCAATAGATCTACCCCTATTCCACCTTATTCCATAACTACAGGACTGGAAGTTGATGGAAGGGAATGCGTTTCACCCTGAAGAGCAAGACCTTTGAATTCTGACAGCCTTCTGTCCTCATACAAGAGCATCAAAGATGATATCAGTTTGTATTTCTTCTCCATTTACTGTTTTTTCTTCATTTGCTATTTTTTCTTTGCTTTTATTTTCAGTAAATTCAAGCAACTTACAGATTCATCCAATCAAAAGTCTGGAAATGTCCACTTCCGTTTTCTATTCAAAATGCAAATTAAACTTCTAGAACTCATTCTTTATTTAGGCACATCCTTTATTTGGCCCTTACCTCTGCTACCCACTACTACTGCCCTGATTATCTGACACTCAGGCATCACAGAAAAGAGGAAATCAAGGCTTTGCCTGTTTTATTCCTTGGGGTTTGTCTGCTCTTTATTGGTAACAAATCTTTCCTGAAATCAGCTTGTGTGTGACGAGCTAACTTAGGTGAAGCTGAGGTCATCAGGAACTGCCTGGCAAGGTTATAGAATCACAGAATGGTTGAGGTTGAAAGGGACCTCTGGACGTCATTGGTCCAACCCCGCCGTCCAAGCAGGATCACCTGGAGCTTGTTGCCCAGGACCATGTCCAGACCACTTTTGAGTATCTCCAAGGATGAAGACTCCACAACCTCTCTGGGAGACCTGTGCCAGTGCTCAGTCACCCTTGCAGTGAAAAAGTGTTTCCTGATGTTCAGAGGGAACCTCCTGTATTTTAGTTTGTGCCCGTTGCCTTTTGTCCTGTCACTGGGCACCACTGAGAAAAGCCTGGCTCTGTCCTCTTTGACCCTCCCTTCAGGTATTTATATACATTAATAGGATCCTCCTAAGCCTTCTCTTCTCCAGGCTGAACAGTCCCAGCTCTCTCAGCCTTTTCTCATCAGAGACATGCTCCAGTCCCTTAATCATCTTTGTGGCCCTTTGCTGCACCATTGACTAGCAAAGTGACCTCATTGCAAGGCCACTCTCAATAATCTTTGAATGATCATGACAGCTGGGAGAAGTGCCCAAGGAGTGGAGGAAAGCTAGTGTCACTTCTGTCTTCAGGAAGGACAAGAAGAAGGACCTAGGGAACTACAGGCCAGTCAGCCTCCCCTCAGTCCCTGGGAAGGTGATGGAGCAGCTAATCCTGGAAACCATTTCCAGGCACATGAAGGACAAGATGAAGTCTAGCTCACTGGGCTAGGGATCATTTTCGCTTTGACAGGGCTAAATGGAGTTTTCTGTTTGCCAGGAAAAGCCTAGCATTAATGAGAGAAGGAAGATTAGAAATCTAGTGTGAAACAGGGTCCAAGGTTTGGAGGCCTAGAACAACCTCTAGGCAATGATAGATAGTCATTGCTTCCTTACTAGGTGTACTTTCCATTTTACTTAGGTCCTCCAGGCAGTAGCTAGCCGGGGGGAGTGTCAAAGTATTCTGCTTTGTTCCTGATTCTTGAAACTCTTCATGTGGCGATTTGGGGAGCTGTTCCCATGGATCCAGCTCATGCTCTTCAGTGACCAGTTCAAAGGGAGATTTTTAATGCTCATCCCTATGTAAGAATGATAATGACAGCTGTACTGCTCCATAACTGACCAAAGAATCTGCTTCATCCAGCACCTGAGTTGAAGGGATGAGTACCACCTCAGATGACTTTTAATTTCAAAAGATGGAGCCAAGAGCCTCTGAAAGGTACAGTTCCCCGCAACAATATCTGCATATAGGGATGGGTCTCACTTGTGAATGAACCACATACGTGTGGAGCTGAGTTGGAGAGCAGACTGGTGCTCTAGATAATGAAGTGAAGTACTGGCTGTGAAGGATTTTGTGACAAGGTTTTGTACCAAAAATGAACAGGAACTTGGTGTGTGCCAGATGCTCAGACAAGTGCCTTATGGAAGCATTGATTACAGCATGAGAGTTGAGGCTCCAAAAAGACTAAGCTACTTAGTACTTGGTAAACACTCTAATGTTGTAGCTTTTAGCATCTTCTAGGGATTGAATGTACCACACTGAGATTTGGTGTCAGAGAAACGAAAATGACTGAATGTGATTTTGGATTCTCGTACACATCCCTGCAACACAGTATGGTATTGTATATAATTAAATTTAACTACTATATGATACAAGGCTTCTCTCAACAAAGTAGGCATTTCTAGTTCCTCTATCCAAACAGCATACAGTG
Organism: Gymnogyps californianus; assembly: GCF_018139145.2. NCBI lineage: Eukaryota > Metazoa > Chordata > Aves > Accipitriformes > Cathartidae > Gymnogyps > Gymnogyps californianus. The sequence continues at coordinate 33,518,456 of NC_059472.1, read as the reverse complement.
GAACTGAAAAAAGGACAGAGAAGAGCAATAAAAATGTTCAGAGTTGTGGAAATGCTTCCACACATTAAAAATTACTAAATAGATCAGGGCACTGCATTATGGGAAAGAGAAATAAATATTATAAAATAATAAAATAAAATAATAAAATGAAATAATAAAATAAAATAACAAAGAAAAGATAAGGGAGCAACTGATAAGAGTCTACAAAATCTTTAACGACCCTGGAGAATGCACGTAGAGAATTATTGATGCCTGTGCTTTTCCATACAAAAATATGGGCTACTAGATGAAAGAAGCAGCTGGAAAGTTCAAAACAAACAAAAGGAGATACATCTTTATACAACATACAGCTAATCTGTGGAACTCATTGCTATACACTGTAGATGTTTAAAAATGTCATGTGTTCCAATTTATTGAGGAAAAACATAAATACAAAAAACTCTCATTCAGGAAGTCTGAATTACAGCTAAAGGCTGGATAAATATGGGAAATAATATTACACGCTTGCCTGGTTCTTATCCTCTCCCCCCGACATCTGCTACAGGACATTGTCAGGGACACAATATGAGACTAGCTAGACCTTTGGTTTGAACCATTATGGTTGTTCTTATTTTCTTATGGTTTTAAACTACATGTTATTCCAGAAATTCCCAGGCTGCAATAGTAACTCCAGCTCTAGTCTAAGTGATTACACAGGTGGTACTTCAGTAGACAGTAGTATGGGAACAATAGTACAGCAGTGTCAAATTTGGGCTGGGAACAACTGCACTGGGATCATCAAACCCAGAAGTTTGTAATATACCGCTAAGATTCAGTTGCCTGCTATGCATTTAATCTCTGCTTTGGATTATAAATTAAACTGGAATTTAAATAAAAGTTGTGGCCAGAGGCCTTTAACCATGCTGATAGATGTCACAAGGCTTCTTTTGAGCCACAAGGCACAAAGTAGAAGGGCTGCGCTATTTTTGATTGAACACAGAATTATTTTTCAAATTCCCTTTCTAAAACCATTCAAGTTTCATTTGTGGCTTGGCTCTTCCATAAACTCTTTGTTCATTAAACTTCTAGCTGCTTCTGTTGAAAACAGAGATGCTTTCAAGTGAAATGTTTTAAGGAGGTTTAGAAATTGTTCTGGAAATAATTTAGAAGTAATGGATATTCCCTTGATTTATATCTTTGTATCATACATTTAAAAGTGAAAAATAATGCTTTTAATTGTAGAATTAATACATTAATTTTTTTTCCTGATTATGGTCCTAACTTTACACTATGTGGAGTGCTGATCTGATCTGATCTGGAAATGAGTGTCAATGTTCAGACCAGATTAATTATTTAGAAAAAATACAAACTGACATTTAGAAAAAGATAGATGAAATAGAACTCCTGTTAAGTATAGCAATAAGAAATGGAGCATAGGATGGTAATAGAAATAAGTATAGTAATTGCCATTAGATACAGAATAAAGACAGTCTGATCAAATTAATCAAGCGATGATTTAGATTTTCAAAATTTATTAGAATTTTTTAACTGTGTTAACAATTAATACAGTGTACTATTATGAGTTTAAATTGATTAGCCCTTTTTTGAAAAATGTATAGCAAATGGCTATGTTAATCAAAGGAAATCAAGCTACATTAATGCAGGTTCTTTTAATGGTGAAAGATACAACATTTATAAACACTTTTTTCCTCGGTACATGTTTAAATAGATTTTCTATTCTTTGACTAGTAAAATGTTTAAGACTGACAAAATAGTCATAGTCTACAACCTACATAGGAAAAGGCTTTGATTACAGTAAAATTACACAAAAAGGTGTCATCAAAAGGCATTGGACAGACATAAAACCTAACCTTTTGAGCTGAAGAATACTTAATATTCTCTTCATGATCATGCAAGGGGAAATTCTTTGCTATGGAATAGCTATTTTCCTGTTAAGCAGGCTATTTCATCAATGATTTATTCCTGAGATGTAATAGGTCGTTTAAAATGGTGGTTTAAAAGTTAGGCCTTTTTTGTTTAATTTTCTCACAGGCAGTTGGTAATTATCATGGTCCTGCAGTTTCTCTGGAATGCTGTGGAGGGTCAAATGCCAATGGAACCCTGCTTTATAGGGTAATTAAGACAGTAGACATGGTTATTAAATACATCGTGCTAAACTAAACTGGAATGCTGTGAAATAAAATCCAAAATCATAAATAAAACGTGGGTATTCTAGTGAAAAGAAAAAAAAAAAAAGAGGCTTTCTACAATCATATTTGCAGTAAACAGCTCTGGCTGAACTGTATCTGAAATTCTGCCATTTAAGTATCTGCAGACTTGCAAGATGTTTCAGGAATATTTTAAAACCAAAAATAAGAGCAAATGTGCTCTAAGTGTGTTTGGTGTGCCCAGAAATCTAGTACAGTAATCAAAATTCAACCTTATAGTGCTCAGTGTATCTAAAGAATGTAAAAAAACCTCCACAATGAATAGAACCTTCTGTATTCATAATTACCATGTAGCATGTGCTGGAAAATATGTACTAAAATAGGATGATGGATGTAAGTTTAATGTGAATAACAAATGAAGTTTGGAGAATCCTGCAGAAAATACCATGGGATGATAGCCTCTTTTTAAGATATTACCGGGTGTAGTGTAGCTGTTTCATTCATGTCTTTCTGAACATTTTGTGTTTGCAATATCCTTTAGGCCACATATGGAGACAGTACTGTGTGTCTTATGTGCAGGAGAGGGGGGCAAAGATTAAAGGCTTGATCAACATAGGTAATACTAACAGAATGAAAGGTGAAATATTGCAACCTGTAAGATATTGTACTTCCCTCAGAATACAGAGTAAAAACTTGTCTATACTTTTTCCGTACTGAAAAGATAGGGTAATACGATTTCTTCCCAGAAAAATTGTGACGAGTATACAAAAGCAGTGGGAAATTCACTTTGGAAAATGAGTCCAATATAAAGCAAAGTCCGTAAAATACAGAATGAGATTTGTACATGTGATTGAAAATCACATTCTCTTTGTTTAAAGTCTGGAAGATTATATATGCAAGTTTATTGGTAAATTCATTGCATCACTAGAAAAGGAGAAAGAACTATGCCTCCCCCCTCCCCCCCCAAAAAAAAAAAAGAAAAAAAGGAACTAAATATTTCCAATTCTAGCTGTAAAACTGGAAGCCAGAATGTGTAGTTGACAGGCACAGAGCCAGCTGACTTTAAATCACTAGCCTTTCCATCAGATCAGTCTTCCTACTTCCACATGGAACACATTTTAAGTTAACAATGTGTAGTTTGGCAAAGGAGTTGTTTTTCTTTGGCATAGAGCAGTTGTCTCATTTCTTTTAAAAAAAGTATTTTCTGCCTGCTTATATATACAGTGTGTGTGTCGACATTCTTTTGAACTTTAAAAACAGTTGTTACATCAAAAAAGCTTTACTTAGACAATTACATTCTGGCTATTTTGTTTTTTATATATATGCAGATATAAATGATGGAAATTGATATTTAATTCATCTGTGTACTAGCTGGTATAACTCATGCAGTTTTTAGCATTTACTTAAATACGTATGTAAAAGCCTATAAAAATGTTGATTAAGCTACTTGACCACAGACACTCGGAAAACAGGCCTCCTTCCTTAAGACAGTAATTTAAGTAAGTCTCAGTTGATATCAGAGTATTTACAGTGTGGGTGTAGACTCTAAGACAAACTAAGATTAAATCTGATCATTTTGCTCTTACTCCAAAACCTGGCCGTTTCAACCAGATGTATTTATAGCACGAAAAAGCAGTAGAATGGAATGCTACTCATTCAGACATTTGCAGTTGATTTATTCATTCCTGGTTGCTTCCACTGAAAACTCAGAAAAGCAGAAATGCAAATTTTCAGACATTGGTTCCACATGAAATGGGACGGACCACTGCACCAGCTACTGTTGTGAGACCAGATAGAGCTACTGCTGCCTACATATAAAGAGAGCCATTAAGGAGAAGTTGTTTATTTCTGCTTCTGCAGAAATCATAAACACCAGCCATGAGCCTGACAGCACAAGCTGTGCTGCAGTAAATTCTAGTACTTTGCTGGCCATTCTAAGCTGCCCAGTAAAAGTTACTGTAGCTAAATCCCATATACATTTCATGAAATAATCCTGCTCAGAAGATGGTATCATATTCATGCACAGCAGGGTGTGCAAATGCCTATAAATCAAAATGTAGAATCTGAAATATCTATAAAAAAAATCTGTGCAAATTTAACCATGACCCTTTGCCAGACAATAGGCCTTCATATGCTTTGCAGCTTAGCAGACACCGAGGAATTTTGTTTGGAAGTGATAGCTACTGTCTATGTAATATTTAGGACCTATTCATGGAGCATCTGGCAGAAAATAAAAGGGTTTCCTCCTCTAACATATGCTAAAGAAGGATGTGGTCCTGTGCCTGCTCCTCCTCTTCTGACTTTTTGCAAATAGCACAACATAAGAGACAGTTGTTTCTGGCTGCCCTGCTGCCTGTCATGGCTGTCAAGTGAAATCCCGTGAATTATTGCTCTTCCAGATGTAAGAGATTTCCAGGCTGCCTTAAACTGCCTGTGGTTTGTGGTACTGGAGAGGAGAGAAACGAGATTAAACTTCATCTCATCAGTGCAATCTGAAAAGATCACACAGAGGACTAATAATCACAGCTTTTTCATTCCAGAGCCGGACCCAAGAGCTGTGTGTTTTTGTTTCAGGGCTATGTCACATTAAGCTTGTTGGAAGACATTGATTAAGGTCAAACAATGTTTGAAGATCAAAAATAAAATTTTTAACTCTGTGTTGCTGCATACGTTTTGCATTCTTCAAAAAGTGTCATGCACTACTTTAGCCGGCTGAAACAGAAGAGACTGTGAACTGAGTTCTGTAATTCCGAGATGTCAGCACTTCTTAGCATAAACTTAAGAAAGACAAAAAAGAAAATGTTCACCTAAAATTATGAATCTAATGTCATATGGCATCCCCTATAATTCAGAGGAAACAGTCACCAAAAAAACCCACTTGTCACTTTGGTTTCTCCATAAATGTCTGTCTGTGTGATTTTCAAAACTTGGCTTTTTTTTTTTTTAACATTTTTTATGGGTTTTTTGTGCCAACCACAATGTCTTCTGGACCTTTGAGATTAGTTTGAATGTTTTGTATTAGTAAAGAACACTTATTCATACACTGATTAGTTATACAGTCTTCAGAATGCTCAACTGTAACCCTCCGTAAGTTAAGAAATAACAACAGGTTCAAAATGATAGGTAGAAATTTAAATAAAGGTTTTCATTATTGTTTCCAGAATTGTTCTGTAATTGTATTGTCCACTCCAACCATTTACTGTTTAATTTCCAAGTAAGTTTTTTCTGTCCTCTTTGAGATATATACATATGTATGTATGAATGCAGAGAGAGAGACATAGCAATGTAATGCACATAGTTACCTGCAAACTATACTTTAAATAATAGCTGTAACACAAAATAGCATAATGCTTTAAAACCTAAGCATTGTCAAATGATTACTGTCAAGACTGGTGTTTTATGAAATCAGGACAAGTGGAGCGGCCCCTGACATTTTACTTCAGCCCTATTAGCAAAATATTAATTATAGATAAGGAAAATATGTTGCCCCAAAAACACCTGGAAATAATTGACAAATGTATGCGACTTAGATCAGAACGTAATTGCCCTGATTCGACCTATGTAGCTTTTTTTAAAAACTGACGTAGCTTGTTTAAGTAATAGTGTTGGCTACCAGATGTAAAACCTCCCAGGCTAGCTTCCTTTTCCATTTGAGCTCGGGCATATCACAAAGGCTCTCTAATGTGAGGGGATACCAGTAAAACAGTGATGAAAACCATAGGTACGAATATCTGCAAGTGGCTCACATGAAAGCATTTATCGCTTTTCGTGCGCGTGTATTAAACCATAGTGGAAAAGAGCCCTTCATTGAAAATGCATTAATTATTTGACACAGGTTTTCCTCAGACATTTTTTTGGTATGGGATGCAAGTGAAAGATTACAGCTGAAAAAATGATCATCATACTTGAGGTAGGCTCACAGAATCTTTTCTTATGTTCTGTGTGAAGTTGTCTTGAACTGAAACCTCTGCTCCTTAAGGATTAAGGGATTGAAAAGCAAAGACTGAAGCTGCTGTAATTTAAACCCAGTCATTCTCTAGCACAAAGGTGCAAAATGGACTAAGCCAATCTGCTTCTTTGCTAGTTCAGCTAAGAAATAATTTTACCTTTTGAAAGTTTTGTACTATTAACATTCCAAAGATGTCATTATCTTTAAAGGAAATTTATTCTCTTTATTTTTTAACATGAGATCAGAGCCATGAGATATGGAATAGGTGGACATGGTTTCAAATTGCAGTTTATGGCATTTCTGAAAAATTCCATCTATGTGATGTATAGATAAATCATAAAGATAAAATTAATCAATGAATGCCACTGAAGTGGGTTTTCTTGTGTATAAAAATATCTTGTCTCCAGAAATACTTGCAGAGCAGTTTTCTATTGCTATTTTTAAAAAATGGTTTTATATTACTAAAGTCATAAAAAGTATCAGATGAAACAAACTTAGTTCCAAGGACTGCAAAAGAAGAGGGAGCATTATGTTATATTGCAGATAATTAATACATTCACTAGACAGAAAAAATCCAGTTAATTACTGGGTGCATGTTAACTGATTGCAGGTTCCGAGTTTCAGTAACAAAATGAACTGAATTCACATTTCAGGTTGTTGGTTTCTTTTTAAAGTTTGTCACAAAGACTCAGTACATAATTCTAATCAAAACAAATCAAAACTTCTTTTTAAAAAATATTCCCAGTGGAAGAGCACCATATCCAGCAGAAAATGAAGCCCCAGCACTGTGGTTTGGGCACTACCGTGCCGTGCAAGGGACCTGTCTTTGATTACTGGGTTTAACGCTCCGCTCGTAGACGAGCACTCCCCGCAGAGGCTGCGACGCTTAGCTTGTGAGAAGAGAGTAGCTCCACGGCTTTGGGGAGTGCAGCCCCTTGGAGCCACTTGCTTGGAAGCGGCTCTAGTGCAGGCGGAGGTGGGCTCCCCCCAGCCTCCCACCAGCGTATCGGCTGCTGTGGAGGCTTACGTAGAGGGAAATAAGGGAGTTGTAGTTCTTTGGAAGTCTGGAGAAGTTTTTTCCCTGGGGGAAAATACATAAACATATTCTCTTGTGATATGTGTAGAAATTTACTACCTATAGGAGCAAGTGTAGACCTTAGAATTACTTGTATCGACTTTGGGCTACATTGCATAGTTTCCATTTGGGTGAGGAAAAGTCACAGAAGTGGTTACATATTTGTATTTGTAAATCATCTTCTATCACTGATTTAAAACTGTGACCCACTGTTTATCTATACATTTGATGTGGAGCTGGCAACCAGCAATAACACGAGCTTTCCAGCACTTCCCATTTATAACTTCAAAGCCTAACCTGGAGGACCACCCTCTCTAGAGACAGAAGCAATTCATTTTCCATATTCAATGTGCTTCTCTTGAGAGGAAAAAACTGCCAGTCATGCCAAATTGTGTTGAATGATACAAGGTAAAGCTAGTTTTATCACATGGGCAGCTGACACAAAACTCTTCCACTTATCTTAGGTTGGATGGGGACTGGGTTCAGAGATGAAAGGTCAGTTCTTTATCCACTAAGCCCTCTAGATATTCCAAAATCCCCCGTACATTACAAATTTGAACAGTTTAAGCTCTCTTAAATAAAAGAATCTCTTCTTGAGGTAAAGTATACAGTGTATATAGATACAGTGCAGGAGAAACATGTGAAAGGTCAGAGATGTGACCTTTTAACGTCAATAGTTTTATTTATTGACAAGAAGTCCAGTTTAAAGGGCTTAATGAAAAAGCAAGACAAGAATCAAGGAATCTGTTAAACTGCGTAAATTTGACTGACTAAATAATTGTACTGCGTGCCTCAGAAATTGCAGTTGCTATGAATGTTTTCTGGGGCTTATTCTTAGCAGAGGAGGCAGCTTCAGACATTAACAGCATACTGGTTACACTGGCAATCCACAAACTAGTTCCTCAATTTTCCTAATATGGCCTAAGGCAATTAAAGTGGTATTTTTATTTTCCTTAATATTTTCTTCCATGTCATTTAACTGTTCTGTTATCCCAAGTAAGAAAAAAAAAGGTTGAATCGATAGACACTTTGTATTTAGGGCTCACTCCCATTGAAATCAGTAGAGAAAACCCTGATGGCAAGAAGATAGCCATAAAGCTTCTCTAATCTGCTGTATTTATTTTATTTTATTTTATTTTATTTTATTTTATTTTATTGTACTGCCCATAGTTTTTCAAGCCCACACCAGAGAATTCTAGTTAGTATGTACATTGGCAGAATAGTTGTACTTTTATATTGCCTTTATAATAAATATTTTTTCAATATATCAAAAGTGCACTCAGAAATACTGGTGACTATGTATATAGATAATATAACTAATATATGAATATCAATATAAATAATAGATATGTATATATGGACACATTTTCCAGCAGTCCTGAGCACCACCTATTTCCATTGAAATTATTGGGTGCTGTAAATGCTCAGAAATTCAGAATATAAAGCCATTTAGCTCTTAAAAATGGTTTTGTTCCTCATCAAGTGCAATCCAAGAGTTCTGAAGATTAAAAGTGGAATTCAAAAATTTGCTTCCTGCAAGAACAATACTTTGGCATTTTACAGTGCCATTTATAGACTACAGCATTTTGTTTAGGTGAATCAATTATCTGTATCCTCAAGTGCAGGTTTTATTTTCATGGACTTTTGGATTTTGCCATTTCAGTAATAATGTCTGGTATTATTCTAGTTCAATTTTACAGCTTCTCCTCTGAAAAGACAACTGCCTTTTGTGATGTAATTTAGAGACTTCATTGCGAATGGGCATCAAGACACACAAATTGAGAACACAGGGAAGAGAAACAAAGCTGGATTAAAGATTGCCTTGAACTGCTGGAGCTCTGGCCCAAGGACTCTGCATTCTTGTTTAAAATGTCTTGACAATAATACTGATCATTTCATCTCTAGTGCCTTTTATGATTTTTTCCTGTAAAATGAGAACAGGATAAATTGGGAGCAGCTATAATGACAGAAACTGGATAGTGCAACACAACAAAGTAGTAGTGCTAGTTCTTGTGGTAATCTTTTCATCTTATTCCTCTTTCTTTTCTTATTACTGTTCTAAAATGCCTTTGCAAATTGATATTGATAATTTTTCATATAAATAGTAAACAATACCACACTGTTAACACAGCTTTGCTTATGAAACTTTATAGCCTAATTAATTCAGTGGAGTCTCTTGTCAATATTTCAGACTACCTTCAGCATGACACGATCACTCTGTTTGATCTTTCATGCCACAAAGTATGCTAACTCTTTGTATTTGTATATTACAGATATTTTTAATGATCTCTGAGGTTAGACAAACTATTGATGAAAGATTTCTTGATCAAAACGGATGCTTAGTTTTATCCTTAGATAACTGTGCAAGCTTTACAGTACCAGCTTACTCACTGGCTTCACTCAGAAGGGTATACACACAACCTACAACAACTTCACATTTGCAGGGTTTGTTTCCTGTATTTTAAACATCAGTGCTCAGCCTCATTATACAGTGAAGCATATGAACACTGAATCATCAGTTCTTTCACACCTGTGACAAAGCATTAACGAGACTCTCCTTTGAAGGAAATATTACAGAATTGCCTGATACATGCATATCGAGAGTAATTTCTTCATTGTTTAAATTATCTCATTGGAAAGAAATTTCACGTACAAAGAATATGTGCACACGTAACCAGCTAGATTATGAGCAAATTCTTTGGTGTCATTCTGGCTTATTTTTAAGAAAAGCTGGAATGCCCCTCAGTTAATCTGCATTATATTGTGCAGACCAGTTTTTATGTAGTCTCATCACTGTGGTGAAATGACTGTTTATCAAAGGTCAGTTACAGTACTCAGAGCCCCACAATGGACTGAAACGTAGGAGAAGATAAGTAATTTGGAACCTTAATAAAGAAATTTTGCTTTATTTGTGCCTAACCTTGAAAAACACTCACAGATTTCAACTATTATACAGGATGCAGTGGTACAACTTCTCAAGGGCCTTTTGTCTGCACACCTCGCTGCCTGGCAGAGGCTCATTGTTAGCACTTAGTAACCGCAGTAATACAGGGTGGGTGTTTATTGTATTTATTGATAAGTGCCTTTTGTTTTCCTTTTTTTTTCTCTCCCCAGATCTTGATGAACATTCTAGCCTTTCTAGCTTCCTCGCTTTCATTTCATTTTATTAAGGCATTTGGAGGCTTTTTCCTATCCCGAGACAGAAGTGCCAAGGAAAGGTACTTTTTTTCTTCCTGAGCTTCTGGACAGATAATTTGTACCTACTGTGTGCAGCCTGAGTGTCTGAAGTACACATTAAAAGAATAAATGGCTACACTCCAGTCCCACATATGGTAAATGTGTTATCCTGATATTGCCTTACCCTGTCAGATTAATGAATATATATTTCTTTAAGTTTGCAAATAGAACCTGGTAAAAGTCCTGTTAAAATGAGGAAGGGTTTTAGAGTTTTGTTTGGGTTTTTTTTTCCCTTAAAACGCTGGAGGAGGTGTTTTGGTGTTATTGCATTAGGAAGAGATGCATAAGATTGTTATCGAGGGAATTTTAAGCTCAAGAACTAGGTTTTCACAGTGATGAGCACCCACAGTACTGTCTAAATTTCAGCATCTATGAAAACGTGGCCTTAAGTTTACTAGCTGATTTCTGAAAAAAGCAGTGTCATCATTTCAGGGCGCTCTTTTTTTTTTTTTTTAATCTCTAATTTGAGATAAATTCAGAGGGAATTTTGGAACAGACTGAAAATCTTGGCCAAAAAAAAAAAAAAAGGCAAAAAAATACTGTATATTTAAGTCCCATTGCAGCCAATGGCAGTTGGATGCCTAAAACTTTTCGTTATGTTGAAAGTCTTCCCTATTTGACATGATCTCAGAAACAGAACTTATGTGTTATAAGATGAATTCTGCTACTAACTAAAGCCCATGGTTTGTTCATGCTTTTTTCTTTGCACTATACATATTAAAACATCAGAAGTTCAAAAAGATTTTATTTAGGCAATCTGTGTCATGATATTCTGCATCATAATATAGAGGTGAACTGGAAAGAAGGTGTGTACACTGCCATGGAAGTTGTGAGAACATGTTGTACTAGTACCTTAGCTGTCACTCCAGACAGTCAAATGAAGTAAGTCAATGGATCTATGGTACAGAGGTCAGAGTGGCAGTATTTCTGAAGAATTCAGAGAAGCTGTCTGGAGACTGCTAGTGTGTGAGATGGAGGAAGAAAGAGAAAGATGAGCAATGAATTCCCTAAAGCTATTCCCCTGAATGTGTTCCATAATAAATTTTAAATGTGTGTCATAGTGGGGTAGAGGGGGCAGATTTACTAATAATTTGCATTAACATTTGTACTATCTATCTTTTATGAGCATGATCTCTTTTAGAGTTCTGAAAGTTTATATTCTTCCCCAATAAATTCAGATTTTTTACTGGCTATGTCATTCTCTGATATTATATACTTTATCTGCATCTTTTATATTTGAAATGAAGAGGCTGCTATATCCCTCTTACTCCTTTCTTTGCCTGACTGCTTAGCAGACAGAAACCGCTGTAATCTGCCACAGCATCAACGACTGAATGGGAGAGCGGATGTTTTCCCCACAGAACCTAGACAATAACTCTGGGTAGGAGGAAAATAGACTAACACAAGGATCTGATGAGAGAGTGCCTTTCCTCCAATGACCCAGCTGACTTGCCCATGACAAAGCTTTTACAGGACATAACATAAATGAAATAAGAAGAATGAAAGCATTAAACAATGGAGCTGAGGAGAGAGGAAAGAGAGGAACTTAAAGGAAGGCAGTCTATCTCAGAAGCAGCAAAAGGCAATATCGCCTGTGTGATTGTTCCAGCCTTCACAAAGGGGATTGTTTGCCTAGCTGGGAGCCGCCGGAAAGGATTAACAATTTTCCAGGGCAGACAACACCCCTGCGATCCCACCTCGGGGTATCTCAGGTGTGAAGTGGCAGCTTGGGGAGAGGGCAATGGTGCAGGCTCAATTGGGCAGTAGTGCCCTTGGCTGACATCGTAGTTTATTTGTGAGCTTATTAAGCCTGGACAGTCCTTTGGGGGCACTCTTGGCAAAGGTCACAAAAGACAAGATTTTGCATAATGAATACATTAAAATCTTTTTGTTAGTGCATGGGGAGCAAGAGGATAATGACAATGAAGCTTTGGAATACAGGAAAGGAGGTAAAAGAAAATTAGTCCCTGAGGTAGCAAATATGATCACCATGTGGACTTGGGTTTCTATTTCAGCAAGTGAGCCCTGAGAGAAAAAAAGTGCTTGGAAACATGCTGCCTTTTATTTAGATCCATAGCTACTGCACTGAAGGAGTACACCACAAAGGGCAAAAGTGCCACTCTCCTCTGTGATGAGTCATTTATATGGAAGGATCCCAGGTAGTGAATAGGAAAGGATGGAGAATGCTGTACGCATTTTGAAGAAGATCTCAGGGGAAAAAAAAAAAAAAAGAAAAAGAAAAAAAAAGGATGCCATGTCAGCATGTAGGCTATAAATTGCACTTAGTTATCATAAATTCATGCTGAAACTAAAGTTAACATTATCAGATTTTGACCATGAGTCTCCTGTGGGATTGATGTCATAATACAGCAGATAGGACCTAGATGCACCTTTCCTGGCACTTTATTAAAGACCCAAATTGGGTGGCAAGGATAAGCAACTTTAGGTACACATGTGAAGATGGCAGGGTCTCACAACTCAATAACCTGGTGATTCAAAAGACTCAGGGCTGATAAAAGATAGAAACACCAGCTATCAGGGTCAGTTCAAGGGTGATATAAAGAGAACCAAATCCCAGTGAAAATAGATAAAATACTACTCTAGTTGCTAAGGTACCTTAATCTGATGAAAGCTAAGTTGTGTGATTTTTTTAAGGGTTTATCATTCTTTGCACTGGTCCTAAAGTACAAATATGCAATCTTAAGTAACTGGAAGAAAGTTAGAGGAGGACTTAGGAATACAGTAGCTGGTCCATTTGAGCACATCGGAGCTGTCTTCAGGCGAGTTTGGGCTGGAGGAAAAATCAGTGAATACATCAATTTGCTAGGATGTCTTTCAATCAGTCTATCAAGATCTTTAAGGCTCCTGATAAGGACACCATTTTGGCAAAGCCCAATATAGAAACCACTGTACTTTTTTAGTTTTCAGTAGATCATTTAGGAAAACAAATTCACATTTATTTTCAGTTCTTTGGGGGAATACTCTCTAATGCAAATAGGTATATCTTACTTTGGCCCCATTTGTATTAGAAAACTCTTCTCTGGACCTAATATCCTAAAATGAGTTAGTGTTCTTCTTGTCTAGTATCCACACATGCACCATTTGGAATAGAAGGAAAAGATGGCATGCTGTGCAATGTGTGGTGCATGAGTTTCCAAAGCATTGACTGAGACTACCCGCACAGCTACTCTGCCTCTTCTGCTGCACAAGAAATGGACTAGAACCACAATGAAAAATAGGAGTGTTTGGGGTTTTTTTTAATTTCTCGTCCAACATTTCAATCTTTCTAGATTTATTTTGTAAATGGAGAAATATATGCAATCTCTTCACAGGTATGAAAAGACACCATCTATATTTCTGTTTGAATAAATATTGTAGAAATGCTTAACATACTATAGAAAGATTTTCAGCTGACAGATGAGGGGAATGCATTGCTTTACAACCTGGGCAACTACCTGTGTTTTATTCTGTCCCAGTGAATGCTTAGAATTCCTGCCACTGTAACTAGCATACTTTTAGCGTCTGGTTTCAGATCACTGATAACACAATGCAAATTCATCAGAGCACAACACAGATAAATGCGGAACTTGTTAAATGAATGATCTCAAGAAACAGTTAGTCAGTGGTAAATCATCATCAAATGGAAGTGATCCTAGGAGGCTTCTCAGGGATCAACATTAGACTCAGTGTTATTCAACATTTTCACCCATGAGTTAAAACATAAACATAAATCATTCTTAGAAAATTTGTGGGTGGCAGAAAGATTGGAGAATCAGTAAATAATAATGAGGACAACAGAGCCATACATTGTGCTCTGAATTGCTGGTAAAATGAGATCATTCAAAAAATAATAAAAAACCCAACCCATGTTGCAACTCAGTCAAATGCAAAACCATGCATGGAAGAAAAAGATCCAGGCCAGCCCAGCAGAATGGGCATCTTTGTCTGGGAGTACATTGACTGAGGAAGCTCTGAGTATCATAACGGACAGGTAAACACAGGCACAATTCTGAAAAACAGCAATTGGGATCATATAAATAACCAAGCGAGAAACAGGATTTGGAATTTTCATATCTTTATTTGGCAATAATGAGACAGATAAGAGAATACTTCGTCCATTTCTGTCTTCCACAGTTTAAAGAGTTTTGGTTTGTTGGGTTTTTTTTTAATCTGGAGATGTTGTAGAAAAGAGCCACAAAATGATTTAAGGTTGGATAAAATGCCTACAGTGAGAGACTTTAACAGCTTGGTTTGTTTAGTCTATCAAAAAGAAGATTGAGTGGTGACTTGACTGAGAGGTAACTGTGAAAGTGTAAGTACCCTCACAATGAGAAAACACAGAGTACTAAAGTGCTTTTTAATCAGGCAAAGAAAGGGATAACAAGAACTAATGGCTGAAAGCTGAACTAAGCCACATGTTAACCATGAGTGGTTAACCACTGGAACAAGTTATAAAACGGTATGATCACTTCCCTGTCTTTTAATGTCTACAGGTCAAGACAGATTCTCTTTCTGGAAGATATGCTTTACCCAAACGCAAGTTATTGGCCTCAGTACAGAACAACAGGATAAAATGTGAAGGCCCATAATGGAAAGGTAATAGCATAATATAATGACCTCTCCTGGTGTTAACCTCTATGAAAAAAAATACCCAAATGGTAACCCCATTGTGCATCTCAAATGCCATTTGTTATGTCTAAGACCAATCCTTGTACTGCTTCGGTCTGAGACGATCTAAATTTCCAAGTAAGTTTTAAACAACACTGTAGCAAAATGTCTTTCACAAATGTGTTCTAGAGAAGATGCATTAGCATGAAAGCAGGAATATGATGAAAAATATTTTTTAAATTAAAATGGTGTTCATAGTTGTAGTGGTCTTGTCATAATAGGTGAGCAGTTAAGGTATCATTAGTCCATTGTCTGAGCAAGTAAGCAGTTCATATCAGGGCTAGTTTTGTTTGAATAAAACCTCAGCCTAGCTTTATATTTTCTAGTCTTTTCTGTCAGTAAATAGGTCACCTCCCTCTAACACAGCTATGACAGGCTCAATAGTGTGGTTTCAGGGTATCATCTTTTCAGATGACAGAGTAAACATACTCATTTGTTATTCCAGGATGAATGAAAAAGAATTGTGGATCATCCTCCATAGATAATCAGAACTCTCTTTCTGTCTGGGATTGGAAAAAACATTAACTCCAAATCACAGAAATATAAAATGTCTTGATGCATGTGAAGAGAGCATCATCTAAATTTCAATTTGAACAAATATTGCAGATATACTTGACATACTGTAGAAAGGCTTTCAGCTGATGGGTTAGGGACATGCACTGCTTTACAACTGGGGTGACTACTGATGCATTGTGGAGCTGTTGGATTGAAGGATTAGGCAAAAGAGTAGGGCTATTCTGCCAGATACAAAGAAGATTTAAGCCATTGGTAAATTAGCAGAAATGGGTAAGGTAATAGCATCAGTATATGATATGTGTTTTCCCTAAGAAGAGATAACAGAAGAGAATAGAAGTAATCAACTACGGACTTGTGAAGATTCATAAATATTGTGAAGAGCAAGAAAGGCATTTTTTCCCTGCAATGAATCAAATACAGGGCATGGTTTTCATGCAGAAGTTGATCAAATTTAACAATAGTTATTCATTCAGAAATTGTCAGTGTTAGAGACAACTTTCAATCAGTGAAGTAGTGCAAAGCTGTCCTAAATCCACCCAGGACTTGACTTAATTCTGTGGCTTATTGTAGTTTAAAATTACAATATTTTTCGCCTATAGTACATCAATTTTTAATCAATTCTTTCTAATATGGTATAAAATTATATCCACCAAGGCTATAGAAGCAAGAATTTTCTAAATACTAAGGAAAAGGGGAGGAGACCTGGAGGAAAATGTGTGGCATAAACCAAAATGTAAATGCAATTATCAAGGACCGCACAATCTGTGTTAGAAAATATACTATCCAGTGTGTTTAACTTGCCCCCAGGTGCTGATTCCCTTCAGCTTCCAAGCTAACTGCACTTGGGTAGAATCTAACCATTGTCACTGGATCTTCAGGCTGAAATGCAGACCTAGATATCTTTCCTCCTAGTTTTCTTTGGTCAGGAGATAACACTGTTGAGTGGCCCTTGCACACTAACAGAAAATTCGTAACCTTTGAGTTACTTGTGAATCCCCAGAGCTTCACCCAACCAAGGCATCCCTGTCTAACCCTTTCTGGCCAATGTGACGGAAAAATAAGGAAACATAAGTAGCCTGGCCTCTGCATCATGGATTTTGTTTTAAAAAATTTGAGGAACTGTTCTTTGACAACTTCAAAGATTTTGCAACACACTGTTCTGCATTTAGTTCTCCTCTCAGCCATCCAGATATCACAAGCACATCAGAAGGGTGAGCTCCTTCAGTGTTGTTTTCTCCTGTGAGTTTTTAATACCTGTGGCACTCTGTTCTTCAGCAAACATGGGGTTTATGAACATCCAGGTTACCCACATTTAAGAAAGTTGTTCTACACAATTCTTTTTGGGGTGGTAGAAGGGGAAAGGACAGCAAGCCGGAGTCAACCTCTCCCTGCTTGAGGTCTGGGATTCCACCTTCCTCTGACATCATTCACTGCCACATCAGTTGGGTGGAGATACCGCTGCTTTTGGGGCCATGGTCTTAGCCAAATCAGTGAAGTTATCCCAGTTATTAAAATTAACCTATATTACTTATATATAAGAAGCAACAACCAGTGAAGGGGCTTAATCTTTGGGAATGGTAGCCATCAATAAGTCAAATTTCTGTGGGCAACAAACATAACTGCTGATACTATGAGTACATTTTACTGCTATAAAACAAGGGAGCTGATACTCTGTGCAGTAGAGGAGTCTCAGTTGTTAAATCTAGGTAGGGAATGAAGTACACTTGTCAGATGACAGCAGATACCACTTTCTTTGTCATAGAAACTTATTCCCAGATAGAGCTGTCAATTTAGTAGATGCTGAATTGGTGCCATGATCAAGATGAATGCTTGTTTCTTAATAAAACCTTGTGTTGGGTATGTAAAGCAGTGGCCTTCACCTCAGGCACTTCATTAACTGAACAACCAACTGATAATGGACCGTTGCATCATTATTGCTTAAATAATGATGTTATACTGAGTGAATGTAAAGCAGCTTTGTTTGGATGTAGGAATATACTTATGTCCAGAAACACCTTAGTACTTATTTGTTATATGCAAAGGTTTTGTTATTTGCAAACTAGTATTTTAGGGACATATCTGCCTGCTGATATTCTAGTTTCCATTGGATGTTTCTCAGTAGATTTAATGTGTATATAATCAGTTAGATTTTGTCTTTTCCTGTCCACCATTCCAAACAATTTGGGTGATATGCAGGCCTGGTTTGACTGAACTGCCTTCCCTAGGTCACACTTTTATATTTTGTTTATAATTCTTCCTCTACTGTGAAACCAGTCTAATCTATCTTAACTTCACTCTGCCGTACCACATGGGGAAATACCAGTTAAACAGGGTAATTAGCACAAGAATTGTTACATTGAAAAAATGGCTTAAACAAGAGACAAATATGACTTCTGTTGAAAGGAAGTCTATCAGTTTGGAGAATCACGGTGGAGTTCCTCAGGGGCTGGTCTTAGGACCAGTATTATTTGTTACCTTCTTTAATGGCCTTGATACAAATACTGGGAGTGTGCTAATGAAATTTTTCTGACGACAAAAACTTTGGTGAAGTTGCCAATACTGAGGAGAACTGGAATATCATACAGGAAGAATTAGATGACCTTGACAACTGTAGTAATAGAAGCAAGATGAAATTTAATAGTACAAAGTGTAAGGTCATGCACTCAGGGACTAATAATGAGAATTTCTGCTATAAGCTGGGAGCTCATCACTTGGAAATAGTACAGGAGGAGAAAGACTCGGGTTTAATCAGTCAATCACATGATGATTATCACTACCAGTGTGAAGCTGCCATGAAAAAGGAAAATGTAATCCTAGGATGTGCTGGGATGTTTTCTAGCACTGGTAGAGAGTATGACTTGCACAAGGTCTTGGCAAGACTGCCTCTGGAATAGCCTGTACAATTCTGTTGCAAGACAGTTGCATTCAAACCAGAAGTGTTCCAGAGAAACAGAAAAGAGATGTTAAGAAGCTCAGGCGACACCTGAAACACACCTTAACTTCTTTAGCTTAGCAAAATGGAAGCTGAGAGAATACAAATGTACTTTGTAAATAAACTATACAGCAGTAGGAGCTATTTAAGCTAAAGAAGTATGAAAACTAACTAAATATAAATGAACTGATGTGGAAATTTGCAGAATGCTTATAAATATGATGAGTGTAAAGTTCTGCAACAGCACTAACGAGAACTAAAAACTATCTGCATTTGACATCAAGCTCAAGAAGTTTACAAAGAGATTACATGTTGAATTTGCCTCTAATAGTCAGGGATTTCTTCCTTTCCTACTGCCCTAAACCTTAAATGGCTATTGCCAGAAATGTTTGCTGTTAACTCCTCCCTTTAAACTGAAACTAATAAAATGGATGGCTCAAATCCATTGCCAGTCCCATCATGCTCTACTGAAGAGTTTCTAAACTTTTTTAAACCATACTTCAATGGGAATGGTTGAAGCTGATATCCATGTTCAGTGAATATCCTGCAGTATACAATTATTTTCAGCCAATGGAAAAGCACTTTAGTAAAAGTGTAAGTAACATTTTAGGTGAATTTATATGTGTAGATATTGTGAAGAAGACATCAGTAATAGCAAAATATGCACTTTTTGTAAAACCCTACACCTTCAACTAAATGCTTTCGATTAAAATTTCTTAAAATTACTGAAGAAATTAAGTCCAAGATAATATGAAAAATTCTCTGATATTTTCCTCCTTGTAGCTGTATACCAAAGAGGACGACTAGTGATGAACCTGTGCAAAGTACAATAATTTCAAGGTGCACAGCAACAACAAAAAGAATTTCACATCTAGACTATAATAAGAATACCCTACAATATTTCCCTGTCTTTCTAACTGTGCATGAATGAATGAAGCAGAGATGTCTTTGAAAATAGTTTGCCCAATGGACTCAGTTGGACTCACATTAAGAGGCAGGAAAACAGTGACATATCTGTACTATTGCTTTAGGCATGTTCAAACAACCTAATTTATTTAAATCAGATGTGTTTCCTCAGTTCTGGCTTTAAAAAACAACAGCCTGACAGTTTGATATCTTGGATACAGAGAAGACTTCATTGCCACAGAAAAGATCTGGGTTTGGAAGTAGCACAGAATTCTTGCTCCTGGGATAGTGCCTCATGTTATGCCAAAAATGAAGTATTCAAACTAGTGGAATTCAGGGTTTTTCAATACTATTATAAGAACATTCTTTGTGCTTATGACTATACGAATAGGGAGGGTGTGGAAAGGCAAGTAAGCCAACAAAAGGGAAAATAAATGTAAAAGCAGAGCTAAATTTCAATCCAGCATAAAGGAATAATGAAAATTAAAATGCTCTGCTCTGAAGGGGGAAGAGTCCAGTTGAACATCCTTTGTTTGGAAATGGTAGATGAGAAGATCTGAAATACAATGTGTGTAAAGACACATTTTCAGACTCACAAATTTTCTTCAAATTCTCAACCATTAAACTACAGATATAACTCCAGTATATAAAGACTTTTTTATATTAGATTTATGAGAAACTATGAAGTATGGAAAACATGCAGAAAAGGACATAGTATAATGATTTCAGAGAATCCATGGGAAATGTGCAGAGGTCCACTTAACACCATTTTTCTTTTTGAAGTACAAATACAGTATGGACTTCCTAGTGAAGTATGTTGTTTTCAAGCAGTTGCTGTGTTTTTCTGATTAAGAAGCACACTCTTAGTCCTGAATTCCCAAATTCAGGTAGATCTTGGAAAAATATAATTACGATATTTCTTTTTCTTCGTGGTTTATGTTAACTTTTCTTTTTTAGGGAAATATACTTGTATGATAGTAGAATAATTTCATTCTCTATCACCTCTGTTGTCCTGTATTTTCTGCTACTATTGGACTGTATATTTTTAGACTGGGAGAAGTTAAATTATATATAGCAAGCAATTAAGACCTAGAATTTTCAAGCTGTCATGGCAGATTATAGAAGAAATTGTATCTTAGCTGAATCTTACTAGTATGTAATGTCATTTCTCTGTAGTCCCTCTGCCTGTAATCCACTGTAAAAAGTAAATAAAGACCTTGAGGAATTTTTTCTTTTCTTTAGTCTGTCACCTCACTGTTAGGGAATGCAGAGTCAGGAACATAGTAGGTGGTATACAAATATGAGTATCCATTCCTACGTTTTACTTTTAACTTTTAGCAAGGTACATGAGGCAGATTGCTGGGTGCTTGTAGGGCTATGCCAACCATCTCAGGCACTGTACATTTAAAAGCAACATCGTGACTTCTGGAAGAATCAGGCAGAATTGTCTTTTGCAAAGACTTGGCTGACTGGACATAACAAAGCTTGCAAAATGACAAAATTAATATGATGGAGTTGTTATATATTTCAGAACATAAACTTGCAGAGAACATGTTGGATTATAGCTGCTACTGAATACATGGGGACAAAATAAAAGTGCCAACGTCCATGTGGCAACAAGAACAGTGGGTACAGTGTTTCCAGAAGATATTAAGGCTCCTGTTCTTAAGCATAGCAAGAAGAATGAAATATCATTCTGAGTACTGGTTTGTATAAACCAAATTGGATTAGTAAGCACCATAAAGATAGGCCAGCATAAGGCAAAATAAATTGTGAGGATGAAAAATAGGCCCTAAAAACAAGATAGGCACCTAAACAGATAGATAAACTAAATAGAACAAATAGACCATAAAGAATTAAGAAGACTAGGTAGATCGGTGTCTATCCCGTCTGAGCTAGGCAGGAGAGCCATACACAGTAAAACAAGTCAAAATGGCACTAAAAGAAGAAAGTTCATATGGGAATAGGATTGTTACCTTTGAAATGGACAAAAAAAACCCCAAAAAACCAAGCAGTAACAAAATGCCACCCCAGAGCTGTCTTAGTCAAACAGTCTCTAGGCATGCCCACTACTGCCAACAGCAGCCCAACGCCAAGCGTGAAAGTGGTCAAACTGGCAGAAATCAGCCAGGTGGAAGCCCTGTATGCTGCCAGTGACAAAAGCGACAACAGAAGTAGGCTTAAAGTTTGCCAAGTTTGCTTATACCAAAGCAAATGAAGAACACAGCAGTGCTGGGAGAAGGGGAAGTTAAAAGACTGTCCACAAATATTTGTGAAGAACAGAAAGACTTGCTCCAAAGAAATGGACAGCACACAGAGCTACGGTGCTAGAGAAAAGAAGCCTAGAAAAAAACATCAGGAAAGAAAGAAAATTAAGGAAGCTTCTGGAGCGTAAAACAGGATGTTCAGTGCTTTTTTTGAGAGAAGTGTGAGCTGGCAAAGAGAGCATAAGGCAAAGAAAGCACTTGGAACATACACTGGGGTGCAAAACAATAAAAAAAAGGAGACTTGAAGAAATTCTAGGATACCCAGAATCGGAGGGACGGACGGACGGACGGACGGACGGCGGGGGGGGAGAGAGAGAGAGAGAGAGAGAAGTCAGTATCACCTAATTCTAAGGACAGAGATGTCTATGTTCTAGGTTGACAGATACTCAGTTTGTTCACATCCTGGGTCTTAACAGGCAACAATAACATTATTTTTAAAAGCAGTAGAAGTATTACTGACTGTGACCAGAAGCTCTAATATCACTCTGACTTCAGAGTTTTCCAAGACATAAGTTAAAGATGACAGTGATGCAGTTTAAAATTTTAATTTATTTGTAGTAAGTGCTTTGGGAAGTTTGTAATATTTGTTGTGTTGACATGTCCACGTGAAATCAATGGACATGTTACCAGTGTTGTAAAAAAAGCCAAAATGAATAAATATTTTACGAACTGTGTTGCTAAAGTTAAGTCACCAATGGAAAAATTGATGGTTGTGTTACTTTTCAATGATATACAGTGATTGCTCTGAACTACTACATTAATTTGGTGGCATTGTATAATAAACTCTGGTCTACAGTTGTTTTTTATGATAGTCTGAGAAAATACCCATACAACACTGCAGACCAGTTCCTCCTCCATAACCTTTACAAATGTCTTCTGGCAAAAGTCGAAATGTTTTTATATGACAGCCATTGGATTTGGTTTATGTGAAGACAGCTGTGATCCAGTGGTCAGAATGGAGTTCTAAATTAAAAAAAGCTGATTTTTCTCCCTCATTCTGGTAGTATCCTGTTATATGACTTTGACTAAGACATGTAAATCTACTTTTTTAAGTGATATGAGATGCAATTCAGAATGCCTACTGACACATTTTCAGCAAGAAAAAAAAATGAAGCATCAGAAATGAACATATCTAAAAAAGATGCATTAGTGTCTCAGAATTGTTTTTCTTTCCAAATAGGAATTATGTTTACTTTGTCTTTATAACTGAAGCTCTGGAATGTTATAAATGCAAAAAGCAATATGTAAGTTCTCAAAATTATTAATTTTCACCAACTTCTTTTTTAAAAAATAGAGTTTACTCGTTTTCATTTGTTCAAGAACCAGTTCTAGACATTAATTTGATTTATATTGTACAAATGCTTGATATAAGTTCCAGTTTAGAAAATATTATCTCTATATTAAGTGAATTGAGCAAAGAAGTATTACAATGGCCAACTTATTGCCAGACATTGGTTCACATTTAATCAAACAGTAGACTTGTCATCTGCAAAAGAAAGAAATTTCAATACAGCATTTAAAAACATACATAGGAATGTATCAGTAGCTGAAATTACAGATCTTTTAAAGCTATTAACATTTTACTAAGTTTGACCTTATAAAAGAAGAATTTAGGGTGCATTCTAAGTATCCAGCTTTTATTTCTTATATATGTTAACAAGCATTACTAAGGTTGCTGTGGTAACTTGTCAGTTTTTCCTTAATGGTCATATAAAGCTTTCATTAATGGCCAGCATGAATTAGACCTTCCCGTGGGCAACTTGAACTCAAGTATGGACTTTTATTAAGGGTTTTTTAACTGAATGAACAATTTTAATTTTTTAAAGAAGAATAGTTGTTTTTCTTCACATTCTTTCCCCCATTTAGCTTCTCTCATCCTGAGGTGTTACTTAAGGGCATAATTAGTAAACATTTGGGGTTAATGCCCAAATATTAGATTCAAAGCTGTGATTATATTTTCCTTTTTACGTAAGTTTTAATTTTGCTTTCATGATCAGGAATACTGTGAGAGACATTTAAATCTTGAACTTTTTCAGAAATATGATCATTTAAAAAAAAAAAATCATATGTTTTAGCAACAAAAATTGAAGGCATGCTAGTACAAAGCTCAGAACTGTCCTCTATGGTATATGAATAAGATTTTGTTCGACTTTGTTGTTATGATGATGATAAATTTATTTGTAAAGTGTCTCAAGCTGATGAGTAAAATCTCTGTTTCTGCTTTCAACAATAATACCTTATGTCAGCATCCTTTCTGATCATTGCAAACCACAATCTATAGCACAGTATCTGGGAATCAGTAGCAGGAAAAATATATCAGAAAAAAGGGTATCTAACAAATAAACCACCCAATCCCACCATCTCCCTCATATTTCCAGGTAATTTCAAGAATAGCAGAACCAAGTAAGTCCATTCATCTGTGTATTTGCATCTCAAAGCAGAGAACCCACTCAGTAAAGATATCACTGAAAACAATAATAGCAATAATAGAAAATATTTCTGTTATGTTTGTCTAGTCAAAGTACTATGAAAACATTAGCTACACCAATTACTTCTCAGCACCACTGATAAACCAACATGTATCTGCTGTTTACGGTAATAACTAAACAGGTGAAATATAGCCAAGGGTATATTTCATATGAGTGATGGAGACAGCAGAACTTCATAGCAGTTGATCCTATATTCAGCCCATTAAACTACGGAAGAGCACAAAACTATTGCTCAACATGGTAAGAAGTGATAGCATTTCCTGAGACAAAAATAAACAAACTAGTTTGGTTTAGCAAATTCTCTATAGTTGATGCTGTTATCTGCTAAATGAGAGAAAAATTGATTTTTTTTTTTGGTTACTAAGAAAGAGCTAGTGTTTTGTGAAAGAGATTTTATGGCCAGGACACATCTCAACTCTGATTTAAAGTAAATTGCACCTAATTGTGCAGAAGTTTCCTATGAGGTTTCTGTTGAATACCATAGTTTTCACTTCCTGCAATAAAACACAGTATATTGTTCCTATGCACTACTAAGAGAGCTGTGACACTGCTGTTCTTTCTGCTATGCCACCCACACCAAATCCAGAGAAAATTATTACACTGGAAGTCAAATGGTCCCTGTTTATCTACCTACTTATCTATTTTTGCCACACAAGAGGACTGAAGTTGTGTAATTAATATTGTAAGGTCTTTTGAGGAACTTGAATAAAAGTCTTTATCAGGCAGTTATAGCCTATAAGCACCATTTATTACACCTTTTATGAGGACAGTACACGGCTTGGCACTGATCGACCTTAATCCTTACCAACTTCTTTACATCCAGTGACATGTTGTATGAGCAAAAATGAAGGCATTAAATTTAAGTTTCCCAAAGATCAATACTGCAACTCTTACACCTTACTGGAAAAAATGTTGATTATCTTTTTCATCTTGTCTTGTAGCATAAATTTAAGAAACTTAATTCCTTACTTCTTCCTAATAAATAAGAAGAAAGCTTTCCTGAAGATTCAACTGGAGAGCTTTCCTAGAGATCAGTGACACATGAGGAAATTCACAACTTCACAAGAGTTAGCTGTGAGTGGTGTGTAAAGGCAGAAGGCATCCTGGCATGAGATGGAGGAGAAAAGGGAAGAAGAGGAAGGAGGGAAGGAATTAGGATATGCTACAAATTCAGAGAGTATTTGGAACATCTTGAGAGTCTCCGTGTGCCACTTTTAGACACTCAGAAGAACATC
Organism: Gymnogyps californianus; assembly: GCF_018139145.2. Classification (NCBI taxonomy): domain Eukaryota; kingdom Metazoa; phylum Chordata; class Aves; order Accipitriformes; family Cathartidae; genus Gymnogyps; species Gymnogyps californianus. The sequence continues at coordinate 33,493,035 of NC_059472.1, read as the reverse complement.
CATTTATTCCACTATATTATGTGCACATGTCCTCATGCTTATATAGCTTCTATTAAGTCAGTGGACTTCTAAATATTGACATAGAAATATATATATATCTATAATTCAAAAGTAAATTATAGCCTTTGTTTTCAAATTGCTTGGCCATAACATCATAAATATTGTTTATAGCATTATTTCTTTGAAAGTCGTCTCATCAGCTTCTGTCTATTCTTATTGTAGCTTATTCAAGTCTAACCTTTCCTTGAAATCTCATTTTAAAATAATGTTTATATTAATGGTCTAGTAATAGGCTGTCATTTAAAATAAGTTTAAATGATTAAAAAGTAAGACCAAGCTTAAACCATTGTTCTGAAAAATGTTTCATTTATTGCATTCCTTGTGGCTATTTAGGTTAAAAATTGTATAGTTAGAGGGTAAATTGCAAATACAGTAGTTTGTTTTATCATTATGATGAAAACCATACCAAAATTTGCAATATAAATTAAACTTTCCCTGGGACTTTTGACTTCTGATGCAAAGGTTGCTTTTATAGATGTTTCTTCAAAGCTCTATAATACACTAAATGCATGTGACATTTAAATGATATATTGTCACTGCACCTTCATCATTTTCTTTAGGGACTCAGAAACTAGATGCAGACTCTTCAGTACACTAAGGAAACTGCTCAATATGCAGAGGTTTGAGTCACATGATTCCCATTAATTTTAATGGGAGTTACATGGATAAATCTGTGTGCTGAAATTCATGAGAAGTTAATGTCAATAGAATTTACTGTTCCCAACTTTGCTCTCTGAACCTTTGTGCCTGGCTACCTGCACCTCTCTAAAGGTCCTGGGGGGAAGGAGAGGACGGAGCAGTATAAAGTGATTAAAGCAAAGGCATTCAGAGTTTAAGAGGTCTATGGTATGTGTTTAAAGGTAGGAAATAAGTAATCAATATCAAACGGGAGAAAAGGTAGTTTTGAAATTATATTCTCCTTAAAGTCTCCTTTGAAAGCATAATCTCCTTAATCATAGTGTGTTTTGCATGATACATAATTTTATTTTTTTACATCGTGTAAGAAATATATGTTGATATTAAAGTCTGACACTTCAGTGAAGTGTATCAAATGGATGCTTATTTATACAATAAACAACACAAAATTACTCAGAGGTTGTACTTAGAGTTTAACTTACACATATAAATATAATTGCTGGATTTCTGTGAATTTCAAACTGAAGCAGATTCAAGTTGAACCCATTTAGTATGCCCAAAAAAGTGTGGGGGAAGAAAAAAAAAAGACAAAGAAAAGCTTAGGAACATAATTAGGACATATGAAAAGAAATAGTTAAGTGCTAGCTCTGGGTTTGGTTCCTGCCACCATTTCCTCTACAGAAATCAGTGGAACTAAACTTGGGTATGAACAAAAGCAGCATACAGTACGGAAAAAAAGATCAAAATAATTTTTTTAATCTTACTCAGATCTTAGCCTATTGACTCAAACAGTGAACATCTAATATGCTTTGAGAGTTGTTCAGCACTGCCAAATATACCATCCAAGTGCACTTTTTTGGCACGATTGTATGCAGCTTGTATTTATTAGATAGGCAGCTATTTGAGTTGATCAGCTACAAACATTTCATGAAAAAGAAATAATTGCTCATTCACTATAAATACATGTAGTTTTCTTCACCACTTGCTGAATCAGCTTCACTTGTGGTCTGAAGGATGAAGTCATATGGGTTTTTCATATTCTTGTTTTAATTTGTAACATTGAGAGGAATAAGAGCAGTAGTCTGTTATAGCTTGCCCTTGTTCTGTTGCACCGCTCCCGAGGACAGAGGCAAGAGAATCCCTCTGCTGTCTAGCAGAGTGAAGAAGTCACCAGCAGACTCTTTTTTGGAGAGTTAGGGAAGGAGGAGACAGCAATGATACCCAATACACTGACTACACACAGCTGGCAAACAACTTAAGGACTGGTGCCAACTCGTACAAGTAAACCTGCACCCAGATCAGGACTTAGCAGAGATTGGGAAGTGGGCTGGCTTCTTGACTATCTCTCCCCAAGCAACTTATGGAAACTGAGCTCATTAGAGCTTTTTCCTGATTTTTTAATCCAGCAGAACTAAATGTGAACTTGTGGAGAGCTCTTTGAATACTGGGCATCTCCAAGAAGCAGAAATTACAACTGACATAACTTTTTACTGGAGCAGTTAAAAGATCATGGTCCTGATTTTCATACTGACATTGGGACCATAACTGTTTTACTCGTTTCTTTTTCAGCTCACTAATATTCCCAGGTAGTGTTCTGATCTGGCATATAGTTAGAACACAGTCATGGCCTGGAAGTAATGAGAAGGAAACAGAGAATGACTTGGCCCCCAGCACCTAGCTAATGAGTCCATCCTTCCAACAATCTTTCTCTTTACAGGGGGAAGTTTAGTTTTATTACTGCCCCTTTTGCTTCTTCAGGATATATACTTGGAAGGGTTCCTACTTCAACTCTTCTGGCTGCCCTCCATGCTTCTTGAAAATAATAATTACAGACCTTGTTCTCCTCTTGATAGACTCTGAATACCACTTGAGTGTGAATAGCTTGATACACACATTGCTTTCTTTAAGATCCTATCTGATTTTTGACACAACAGCTTATAGTAACACTACTTCATATGAAAGGCTATTGAAAACAACTGGCAGAGACCTGGGGAGACAAGAGCTATGCACTTGGAGAAAATGCCAGTTACATAGATTTAGAGGGATGGGCATTGTCACAGTACCAGCCACAGTGAAAGAATTATTGCAATTCACATTTGAAGAAAGAACATACTTAGAAATAGAATTAAACATGTAATAGATTGCATCAGACATGTAGGAGAAAACCAAACATATCAAACTCTGGAGCCATCTAATGCCGTGTGAAAAATGTGGCTTGGTATAAAGTTTGTCCTTGTTGTGTGCCAAAACACAGTTACTTAGAAAGCTCTCCTCATTTCTGTACTTTCAGAGAACTCCTTTCAGATAAATATTTAATAGTATAGACTTTGCTATAATTAACAGATTAAAATGTGCAGAATTTGCCGAAGACGATTTCATAGAATAAGATCAAATAATAGCAAATGTCAATGCATGTCACCCATGCACGTGCTTAATTTGGGATCTGTTGAAGGAAAGGCATACGTAGGGAACAAAACAAGGTACCCTTGATATTTAACAATACAGTTGCTGTCAGCAGGATGCCTGGAAGATAACAGAAGTAACCCTTAACACCGAATAAGGCTTTGCAAGTACTGAGAGCTCTGAAAATGTGTATACATACATTCGGTAATAAAGTTTTGGAAGATGATGTATAACTTGTATCAAACATGCAAAAGCAACCTAGGTATAAAAAGAATTCAAAGGTACGAACAGGTGAGTACCAGCAAAAAAAGACAGATTACAAAAATTAAAAAGAACTGGGAGGAGGACATTACGAGAGAAAACAGGGTTTAACCTCTGTTGATGTACCACAGAGCAATCTGACCTGAGCAAGCACGGTTGGATTTTTAAAAGACCAGTTTTTATGACAAAAAAGCTCTTCTAAAGTGAGGTAGGACATCTTAGCACAAAGTTTATTTGCCAGTGACTCCTCTCACTTTCACTGCGTAGTGGAAACTGCTGCATCTCTCCTCTCCAGTGACACACAGCAACAACTGGCAAATGTTTATGCACAGACAGTCAGATACTGTAACTAGGATTGTTAAAATGGAAAAACTTAGCTTATATGGCAGTTGATATGGTATCCAGCTACTGCACAAGCAAGTCATTAGCACTGTATTTTAACAAAATGAGATTGTAATTAGGTGCCTTTGATTCTAAAGGCAGAATGAGTTGCACATTTCTGGCTGCCGTTCCTGAAGCGTGACATCAGAGTAATCAGCCATAGACTGTCATTCTCCGCTCACCCCACATTTTTACTCCATTAGTAACTCGCAACTAGTCCCTGGGCAAAACGAGATTCTCAGTCATCAGTGAGCAATAAATATCTCTGCCAGGGTTGATAAGATTTCTGAGACACGTTTAGTGCTTTTTGGTTTGTTCCTGTTTTTCAATTTCACAAGCTGTCTCTGTGTTGAAGTTGGGTCTGGATCGCTGTTGACTTGCGGCTGCTTTGCCTCAGTAGGAATTAACAGTGTTCCTTTGTGCTAGCTCTCTTGAACGGAATAGGACCGTCAAAATAGCTTTGTTTCACTCCACAATATGGGAAGACTGTCCAGAATATCCTGCGAACCCCAATTCCCACCTGTTGCAGTGACCCTATGGGTCATTGATTGCAGACAAATAGAGTAACTTGCTTCCCCACGCTGGGCTGTGGCCAGCGCAGCCCAGCTGTAGGACTGGGAACTCCTGCAGTCCTGTAGTTTAGTTCAAAGTTACCTGTACTCTTTCTCTTGGGATCTGAGCGTAGTCTTGATAGCCCACTGACTTCACCAAGAACTCTGTGCTTAGAATAATTACAGAATTGGTTTTAGAATCTGGAACTACACATCTCAAAATTGAGATGAATGACTAGATTCAACAGCTATTCCCCAAAACACACGGTATTACCATAGGACGTCGCAAATGACGTGTGAAATGAGACACCTTTGCTGATTGACAGTGCACAAAGAGGATAAAGAGAATAACATGTAATTATTACTGTGCTATTAGCTGTGATATTCAACCTATACAAAGACAGAAAAGTCCAATAAATCCAAAAGCCTTAGATTTGTTTAAAAAAGAATAAACTGCTTGGAAACGTCTTTTTAACAAACTTCACCAGAACTTTCTTCTGGACAGAAGAAGGGCCCAAAAAAAGAGAGAGAGACATTTTAAATTAGTCTCCTCCTTTCAAAGCTTATCCCCTTCTTTCCCTTTACTTGGAAAAACTCAAACACCTTTCAAGCACATTATCAAATTCCCTGAAATACTGGGGGGCAGGAGGGAGGGGAGCTATGACATTAGTAAAGTTTTGAGAGGATTGTGGATGTACCTTTATCTGTCAACATAACAGATGTAATGCTGTCTCTTTTACAGACAGAAATGAATACAAGGTATGTCTGCCAAAGCACGGATTCAGAATTAGTTAAGAATCTTTTTTCCAATTTTATGAATTTTATGTTTTGTGGCAAATTATAGAGCATACATTACCCAATCTGAGAGATAAACTGTTAGCAAAATCTGTTAAAAACAACTGAAGAAAGTGCATGCATCAGTGTCTGGCATCAGTTCTGTAAGCTTCCCAAAGGCGATTTCAATAAATTGAGAAAGCCCCTACACATTTTAAGATAGATATGTCAGGCAAATCAGAATCTCTCCAGTTCTGAAACATGAAAAATATTATTTATAAATGAAATGTTTTGAAAAGGTGAAATGAAGTTACACGTGCAGAGAAAATTGAAGAATATTAATCCTGGGCATTTTGTTTGCTACATGGTCAACTGATTATTTTCACCTGTCTATGGGGTGTTTATCTTCTGTTCATTTAATTGATAAATGCATAATGAAAGTTTGTAAATGCTGCATGATATTTTTATTAAGAAAAAAAAGATCTACTACATAGCATCAGTGTTCACATTTTCAATTAAGAGCTGGCCAGCAGATCATCAAAAGATATGTTAAAAAGAAAATTAATACTGAATTGTTTCTAATGGTATCCAGCAGGCATCAGCACTAGGCCCAATGCTATTCAGTATTCCCAGCAGTGATCTGGAGGTGCAAATAGAAATTACCATGTTAAGGATCTGAGGATGACAGAAAGATTAGTTGAGTAGTACATAATGATGAGATCAAGGAAGAGGAGATCTCTTTACAGGCTAGACCCATTGAAAAAATGAGCATTTTAGGAGAGATGAATGCACAGTTATACATCAATACAAAGGAATTTCACCCCCCAAAAAATGGGGTACAGTGCCTTGGAATGCCTTGACTCTGCAAGGATTTATGGGCCATAGTGGACCAGCAACTCAACATGAGCTCCCACTGCGAAGCTGCATGAACAAAGCTAATGTAATCCTTGAATCCTGATGCAATTGTTGGAATAATTCCCACAGATCTGCTGTCCATATTTTAATGGGAATGGTGGAAAAAAAATGCAGAGTTCACAAAATTGCATTCAAAATTAATTTGAGAGCAGGAGAAAATTATTTGCTGTGAAAGTATAAACTCAATCTGTTTGATTATCAAAAACGGGCTGAGGGCTGAGGGTGACTTGATTAAAGTTTATAGATCATGGGAGAAAACCCTCATATGCAAAGACTCTTCATCCTGAAGGGAGAACAACATAACCACCACCCCACCACTCCCACCATCCCCCAAAAGAAAAAAAAATAATAATTCTGGAAGCTGAACACTGACAAATCAGAACCAAAACAGTCTTCTACTAATGAAAATAAATTTTGAAATAAATTGCCCCAAAATGATGAATTCTTCTTATTGTTATATCTTCAAATCATGATACAAGGTAGAATTTCACCAAATATTAGCTGTTCTTTAGTTAAATAATAATTTTATTGGACTTGACACCCAATAAGTCAAACAGATAAAATGTAAGGGTCTTTGACATACCAGCAAACTAGTTAATGTTGGATTTCAGAAATCCAAAACAGAACAGAAAAAGGACGAAATAAAATAGAGATAAATTAGAATGATCTATTCAAAGTTACATTGTCTGAAGATCTGAGGTCCGACTTGGAGTTTTTGTTATAATTCTAAGTGAGGATCTCTGACTCTAGACCATATGCTCTGCTGTGGTATGTATTGCATAACTATGGAAAATGTCTTAATGTAGGTATTTTTCATTCGCATAAAATTGTCTGTAAGAATTTATATCCCAGCTGGTATGATGTTATACAGAAACAATATCATGTGTTGCTCTGCAAGTTGTGCATATGTTTGGTTTCTGAGGCCAAAAATCAGGATGTGGTTTGAAGAAAAGTGGGAGGAGTCAACTAGTAAAAGTGTTATACCATATGACAACCTCAAAAAAAAAAAAGAGCATATCAGTTGCGAAAATATATAGCAGAAGCAGAGACTGCCTTTACTGCAATAACTAGTGATCTGCTGTGCACATGTGCACATTCGCATACCACTGGAGTTTTAAAAGAATAGCATTGCAACCTGTTGTTTGTGTAGTCTAAATGTCCGTAACGATACAGCAAAAACACTTTTTTGTGATGTAATCTGATATACCGTGCCAGTATAAATCACTCTGAATTTCAGTATATTAGAGGTAAACTAAATTATTAAGAATACAAAATGGCTTCCATGGACAGGAGACAGGATGGTCATGTCACACGGTGTAGAGGTCCACTTGTAGGTTTGCTATTGATTTAGGAGAGGCTCCTGAGTAATAATCTGCTAGAGGGTAATGGTCTGTAGGTCACCGTAGTGGATTTTAAAGATATCAGAATGATAGGACTCATGATCTGGGAAGTGCCCAACTTGTAAATGGTTTAACATACCTCTTCCTCAGGTGAGTCATGCATCTGCTTAAGTCTGAAAATATTTTACTGCCGGACCTAATATGACCAAGTGGAAACATATTTTTTGATCCCTAAGTTAACATACTAGGTCTCCCTGAGTATTTAACTTGGGTTAGAGATTCACAGTGGAGTGAAAGTAAACAGCGTCAATCTCAGTAAGTACATATAATACATGAATTCAAAAAAATAATAGAATGTAAATAGCATCCAAAGCCATTTTATATATGTCTACTCTTGATATATAAGCCAGCTGAAATAGTAGGAAAAATAGTTTTTTTGGGGAAATCACAGCATTTTTAGCTCCCTGTTTGTTTCCTACATTAATTTTTTGAAGTGTGTTGAAATTTTCAGGCTCCATATGGACACATTTAGTCACATTAATTTCCCTAGTACGTTCGATCAAGTTTTCAGTAGTTATTTTTTTAATTCTATGTTTTCTGACTGTATGATTAATGTAAGTAAATAAGTAATCACCAGATGGAATGAAATTCTGCTTCCTGAACTTACGTAAGTACTGCAATTAAGTTAACTTGAAATAGCAAAATGAATAAACTATACACAAATTAGCCATTTTTACAATTAAAACATAAACCCAAAAGATGCCCTTATATATTTAAGCCACTCTGGATTTAATTAAAGACAGATAATAAATGAAGGATTATTCTCAAGGGTTAATCTCTATTTTAATCTTTAATTTACCAACAATCCTAACGCATCCCTTTGTATCATATAGTAATTATGGTTTCTTACTTTTTAGTAGGGCCCTATACCTTTGGTGGCATCTGGTGAGCATGTGTCAGTGATATGACAGGCATTTCATACACCTGCGCTTCAGCTGTGAGCTGGCGCCTACCACTGGCGAAGTAGCAGGTAAGAGACACCTTTGTCACTTCACTGATAATCTAAAAAGCAAAATGTTGCACTCCTAATTTTGATGTTCTGATAAACCATTTTGATGCTGTATTTGATTGGTTAATTGTCTTTCCTACCCTAAATGCTGGAAGTTTCAAACAGGAATGAAAATTTTTTTAATGTCACTAACCTTATAAACTTGGACCTGTGTTCCAGGCCAGAATACATTTCAAGGCTGGTTGCAAGGGCATAAAGCTACACTCAGGGTCAAGCCTAGGGCACAGTTTAGGATATGCAGGAGAAGAAATCTCAGGTGCTCACAGTCCCCTTGCATAGCTCTGCAGCGACAACCAGTCACTCATCTTTCTGGCAATATGTCACACGTCCTAGGACAGCCCTGAGATTGCCTGTTGCTAAGACAGACAGGTTAAGCAACCCGGGTGGTTGGCAGACCCAACAGCTCAGTCTTGAGCAGAGCTAAAGGCTGGTAACATGGAGCAGGGGTCAGGAGACACACCACCCTGAGCACACTCCATGCCTATTGTCAGAGTAGACATCATCAGTACTGACAGCATAATCTGTGGAGAGACTGTTTGCTTGTTGTATTTTACTTTTATACAGGTTTTCTACAAGTTCCACTAATTTCCTGCTAATTTCCTTTCATGTAACACGAAATATGTACAGCTGTATGGTGACAGTTCTGTCACCAAAATTCTCTACAGGAGATTCACAGCTATTCACAGTTCTTTCAAGAAATACTAATGAAATCAGCCTGCTTATTTAATGGGAAAAGCCATGGCATTTGCATATTACTTTTCATACCATGATATAACCCAATCTGAATTGGTCTAAAGGTAAGGGGTCTTCCAGTGACATCTTTTAACAAACAGCTTTGAGATGTTACCCAGACAAAGATGTCCCTGAAAGTTTAGTAGCTGAAATACAAAACATGGGCCATGCTAATGCTAGGTACGTTTTTGTGAGGATGACAGAATTCTGCCAATCATGGGATCTCCTAAAGGAGCCTTTTTTATTCACAGCAACCCTCCCTTCTATCAGTGTCCAGAGACCTGCATATTCCAGAGGTGATACCAAAAATCAGTCCATTAAACAGTTAAAAACAAAAACAAACAAACAAACAAAAAAACCCACAAAAACTTAAAGTTGCCACCACTGCCTTAAGGAACCAGCTTTTTCAGGATGTGTAGCCCAAACTACTTTTTATGTCAAAAGCATGAGGTCCAACAGGCAATTTTTAAGTACACTATGAAACACTGTTCTGTTGCACTGTGAAGCATCTAAAGACTCCACAACACTAGACAGAAGTGGGCATTATCATCTTCTATTTACAGATAGGGCAACTAAGACAGATTAAATGCTCTACACACTTCTGCAATAGCAGCAAAGAACAGCCCCTGGAACGATTCCTTCAATCTACCCTAAACACTGTGTCAGACAACTCTTTTTTTCCCTGCCTGAAGATTTTCTTCACTATGAAATGCCTTTTTTTTTTCAGTTCCAATTATTTTTTGAGAAAATTAAGCAATTTCTTTAGATTTTTGTTTTTATGTTATCCTTATTGTTTCTGAGATCCTTTTGCAGTTTGGAAAATAAATACCTTTCCAGGCTGCATTTATTCATTTCTGTTGAACAACCTTGACTTCTTAGTGCTTCCTCTGTGAATGGAAAAAGAAGTCATTACTTCTGCTCCCCCTTAATATCTACATTCCCATATCTTGGTACACAGCACTCTTACTGATGACAATACATTTCTGGAAATTGTACTAATTGTCACTAAATTCAAGGGTCTGATTCAGGAAAACATGTCTAAAACAGAAAAAAAACCCAGTGCAACATTAAAACACATAGTTAAACATTTGCCTAAATTAATGGGAATATAAAAATACTGAGTTGGAAGTGTGATAAAACAGTAAAGGAGCAGTCATTGCATGAATCAATAATTTTCCTTACAAAATAAACTCTGAAGTCCTAATGAATTAAAAGACATTCTCCTTCAGTTTATAACAATCTTAAGGAGGGTCAAAGATTTGTCTTGCAATCTCTGAGAGTCCCACTAAGCAGTCCTTCATTGTAAGCAATGACAGAAACATCCCATCTTCCTTGTTCCTCTGGTAGGACAAAAATCAGATGATACAATAAAAAAGAAACTAAACAAAATGAAAACAATAAGACTTTTCTGCCCCAAACTATGCCCCGTTTCTTTATAGAGCTTTTAGAAACCTTAATGGTTTAAAGCAGTGGGTAACAAAGAGTGACCTCTGAACAGCAGGTTCTGGGATTTAGACATGTAAATAATTTTTTCTCTTCGAACTTGAAAATGAAGGCTACAGTTTGCTCTGCCACCACTCACGGGGATTTGTCTGATGACACAGATGTAGAAGCTTTGAGTAAAATGGAAATGTCAGTTGCCAGAAGCATAACCGTGAGCAAATCCTGGTAAGCGAGGTCTCTCGTCCTGTCGCAGGTCACCAGCTCCTTTCTGTACCTTGCCTAATGGCGGGGGCTGCTTCAGCGCTGCTGTTACTGTGCCGAATCTCCAGCTGGCAACATGAGTTGCAAGGTTTGTTCACATGATTACAGGCAAGAGAAGCTTTAAAGTACACAGCCTGTTAAATTCCAGTAAATAAGTTACTGCATATTTTAGAAGAAGCTTCTTACCACACAGTTCACAATTAGTATGCCCATTTCAGCATTAAAAAGGTACCTAGGAAAAGAAAATGTGTGTATAAGTACAAAAAATATCAGAATAGAGCACTTAGACTGAATAATTAATACCATTTTATGTTATGCAACCATATATTTTAATCATCAAAGATGACTAAGGCTACAAATTAATGTTTATTGACAAGGATGCATTTCTTAAGTCACCATTTAAAATGGATTTTTATGGCCGGTCTTAATAACCAAGAGGCAAAAATGTGTTGCACTGCATGGACATGCTGAAGATAAGAGTTAAATGGCCAAGACTACTCTCTAACTCCCTAGGCAAAAAGGCAATAGAACTGTTATTGAGGCAGAACAAAGAACTATCTTATTCTTTTTGTATCTACCACCTTTAAATATGAGTAAAAGCACCAGTTAGTCTAAAAACCCAAAGTTAACAAATTTGCCAGGCTCACAACATGCTATGAGTTTGCATTATGACTTTACATAACTAATGACCCTCACAGGTCCGCTCCATAATGCTGATTTCAGCAGAAGTACTACCAGGAAACATGTTTTATACCAAAAAGTAACATTTTCTCACCTCATCTTTACCAGTGAGGACACTTTCTTCTGCTTCATGTGGTTCTACTTCCTCTCAATTTTCTTCATGTTCTTACATAATTAATCACACTACTGAAAGATATTTTATTCCAAATAATCCAGCTTCCCTTCAAGAACTGTTTTCAGTAGCGCACTTAGTAGTTTAAGCAGAAACATAGCCCAAAACATTTTGCTATCTCGAGGCACGTAATAGTTATACGCAACAATGAGCTTCATATACCTTGCTATTCTACCGCAGTTGCACTGTGAAGTTTACTTAATATTTAAAAAACCCAAAGAAGTTGTATCATGATTCTGCAGTAAGTGCAGTATCTTCTTGTATTTCTGCGTTGGCATGAGGGAGTGCTTCATAGAAGCATAAACATAGCTTGACTATGCTTTCTGACCATAACTGTGCTAGCTACAAAAGGAAGCAGTTTCAGGCTGTTCTAGCTAAATGTCACACCCCAGGTGGAGGTTAGTGCTCCTTCAGAGCTGCCAGTGAAGCTGCTCATATAGCCACTCCCTAACTCAACTCAATCAGGGTGAACCCAACTAATTTAAACAGTAACTCAGCAAAGAGGCTACGGATTGTGATCATGAGCAGCTGAGGGAATGGAAATTCTGGTACCAAGAAAAGTGATCAGAAGCTTAGGGCAAGGTGAGAATTGTAATTTTTAGCTACCACAGATACAGTTGGAAGAAAAAATATTAGCAAGGATCAGATTAAACATAGTTATATTTTACTTTCATAGGACTGTTTCACAAACAGATGATTTTATATTTGAAAAGTAACTAACATCACTAAGGTAATGCCCAACTAGTAACAAGAACTTTACAGGGTGACTTAATCCAGTGTAAAGTGACTTGAGATCAGAATATGCCTCAGGATGATTTCCACAGTGACTATTTGAAAAGAACACCCCCAAAAAAATCCACTAAAAAGTCCATTCTTTAAACATTCCCAAAAGAATTTCTGACTGCAAAAGATGGAGAATATTAAGCAATAATAACTAAACTTCTGTGAAACAAAAAAGAAACTCCTATTCTATGGTTTTTGTACCCGAGCTGGATAGACTCCAATTCATAATTGAAAGATTTATTTGTTCAGAATTGAATATGTAAAACTCTTAAGAGCGGTGTTAAAATACCTTACAGGCCTCACCTTTCTCCTTTTTCTGTTTCTATCACTTACTGGAAAAATACTCCATGTTGGTCTGTTTATTCCCACATGGACTGACCAGGAAGAAATAAGTTTACAGCGAATCCACTTTTTGTTATTTTTCCTCTAAGTTATCCTCCATATTGCTCCCTGTTTGGACTAGGCACACTTTTATTCAGTACTCTCTATACCTTATTCGCATCTGTCAACAAAAAATGCACATCGCAGTCACACACCAAGGCACAAGTCACAAAACTCACAGAAAAAGTAAAAGAAATGATATTGATATGTCATTTCAATAGTCAGGGGAGAAGAAGTGTCCCAGTCCCTCTTTCTAAAAATAATGCTTCATACAGGTGTCGTCTCTGTATTTCACTGGAGTTATCAAAAGAAAAGAAGTTGTCATTTATGGAAGTTGCTTCCTGCTATTGGAATAAAATTATCTGCTTTAAATCACAGTTCAATTCATCCACACCTTTTTTCCATGAAAATCACTCTTACATGTAGGGAAGTGGGAAAAAAAACTGTTATATTAACCCACCGTCAACCTATCTGATCTACACAAATAACACACATAAACTCTCTTCTGGTCATTTATTCCTATCAAAAATGGATTGAAAGTATTTACTATGTCTTAGAAAAACAGAATGAAAAAGAACAAAACCAGCTACTCCTGCCACCCATAGCAATGATGAGCTGATAAATAACCTCACCATATTGTCTTGTCAGGCATATCTAATAGAGATGAAGAAGTCTCTAATTAGGGCATTAATTCCACACTGCACTGCAGTTGCGATGCAACCTCCCTTTCACTGACAGGTGCAATACGTGGGTGCAAATTTCTTGGCATCAGCAATCTACTCTTTTGCATTTACATTGCTAAGCAACATCATTACTTTGATTGACTTATGTACGGTACTACACTTTCACCTCTTAGGTACAGAAAGAAAAGATTGATTCCGATTTCAGTGTCAGTTTTACACAGATGTAGTTCCAATGAATTAAGTGCACTTACTCCTAATTTACAGTCATGGAAGAAAAATAATTTTCTTGATGACCCTCCTATTTAGAAAGCTCTAACTCTTTTGAATAGAATAAAGTTACACTGGTCTAAAACTTGCATGACAGTTAGGGGCATAGTTACATGTATTTTTCCACAAGAAGATGGCAGCTGTCCTCAAAGTGTAATGCGAGTTAACTAGGAAAAGGTGATTGACTGATGCTGAGGTTAATTGCTTGTTGGCATGCTAGAAAGCCTATGCTAACAAGTGCTGCTTATAACGAACAAGTGCCAATTATTTCCTTATATTCTGGTACACATTATATTATGCTAGGCACTACGCAAACATCCAGAAACATCCAGGCATCCCTGCCCTGATCTGATGAGTTAATGATTTAAGAAAACTATGCTAGTTACTGAGGAAAATGGCTCAGTGCATGTTGCTTATCACAGATGTACAACTCTTCATATAATATTGTAACACAGAAAGCCTTTGATAAGGTGATCAATGCACTGAACATATATTCATAATGAAAGTATAAATAGTCATCTGACCATAAACTTTGTTTTCTCTGTTGCCGACCAAAAGCTTACACTAACAGATAGTGCCTATTATGTCATTATTAGAAGTCAGTGAAATCTTTAAAAGTGCTGATATTTTAGTCCTGTTTCCACAACTATGTGTGGAAAAAAAACATTTTCTATATATAATTGGTGACCAAGTGTAGCTATGAGCCTGACAAAACTTCCCACCTAATAGGTAGATTATTATGTAAAATATTGCCTAATATTTGTATAATGCATTCACCTGGCTTGAAAATATGCTGACAGAACTAGAATGCATAACATCATCCATTGTTAAATTGATATTAAATTCATAATTTTGTTCCTGAAGCATCAGTAAATACCAATTTTAATTGCGTTAATAAAATGTGAATTATGAAGGTAGAATTGTACTGACTAATACAGATTTTCACAATGATAATAACGATTTAAAATAAGATTAAAAAGTAACCGCTCCTAAAGAAAGAGGAAGTTAATGTACTGAAAATAATAGTGCAAAGCCAGCCTGCCCCCCACCTCCTAGACAAGTCATCTACCTTGTATCAGTTGGAATAAAACAAGCAAAGTTGACCTGAGTAGGGAGGGAACTTGCCAGTCTTTCAGGCTTTCTTTGCAAGAAATCTTACAGTGCTTGGTAAAACTGCAGGCCTTATCTGTTACTCCTTGTCTAATTTCAAAACAAACGTTATGTAATGGCATCACAACATAGTATCAAAGTTGAAAGCCTTTGGAAATGCATTAATTGTGAAAGTTGGGAATTATAACACCCTCTTTCCCTTTTCTAATTGTTAAGACATAGAATGTGTCAAATATATTGGTAATTTGTTGAAAAAAGTAAAAAGTGCCTAAGCTACGGTTTGATCTCTCCTAGTCCTGCAGTGCAGAGAGCATTTCAGCATGCCGCTATCCCAAGAATTCAAAATAATGCAACAAAACTTCTCTAAACATATGGCTTGTTCAGTAGGCATGGGCGTTCAGAACAGCGTTGGGTGAGGTGACCATAAAAATGAAAAGATTTAAGAAAATCTGAAAATGTTAAAATTGTATTTGCAAATATTGCATCAGTATTCCTAGACTGTTTTAGAATAGATATGTACATTTCTGTACCCATCAAACACTTAATAAAAGATAGCTCCTCTAGGCAATTTGCAAACTATAGTTTCATCTAGATATATGTCAGTGTAAATCAGGAACCTTCAGTTCTCAGTTTTTCTAAACAAGTATGCCATAATCTTTCCTAGCCCTGTTTCCGTCAGACCCTCATAAATCTACCACATTGCTCTATCTCCTCAGAATGCAGTCAAATTCACAAATATTTTAAAGGTATAGTGAAATACACATATAGCAAGTCTATCATCCTAGTAGGAGTTAGTAATTTCCTTCACCTGCAGTATATATTTCATTTTAACACATCTTTAATAGACACCAACTAATCATGTTTAAAGGCTACCTCTTTATTATTGCCCTTTATCCATAAACTGCTCTTTTCCCTGACCTTAATATATAAGGTGAAGATAGGCAATCGTTCCATATAAATGCTTACATATATGATTTTGATTTTAGGATATGTAAGGTAGAACTAGTTTGGCTGGACATAGCTAATATTTTCTTAATTTCCAAGTGCCATTGTTGAATATATATTTTTTTGTTCTAAACCACCTAATACTCTCAGAAATACCAATGACCCTAAAATTCAATGCTTTCATTTTTTTCTATATCCTGTATTTTATAAAAGAATAAAAACATAATGACATTTATAATTTCAGATCTTTTAAGAATAAAGTACTACGTGAAATTTATAATGTAAAAATTCCCTTTTCCTGGAATTACAGTTTTGTATTTATTGAATGCGTTCACAGGCTCCCTTAGGATGTGAAATGTATGGAAATATATGTGCATTACTAAAGAAAGAACTAAATTTATTCTTTCCCCACATCATGCTCTTCTTTGCAGTAGAGGTTTTTAATTCAACACAGAGCTAGAATGAGATGGAGCCAATTTCCTGGTCTATATGTGTGACAAATGCTAAAAGTGGCACAAGATTAACAAATTAGTTGATGTATATATCTTTAAAGATTTTTTGACCATGTCCCAAATCAAAATACATGCTTTATTTGAAATGAGGATTTCTTTAGAGTTAAGTATTAAACAGGAATCTTATATATTCCTGTAACTTTAAGATGGAATGATGGCACGTATGACAACTAAAGAACAGCAACCTGAAAAAAAAGTATGAGAAGGCTTTTATGGCACATCACTCTAATAATAACAACTTTTAGTGCTATAAATTGTATATTTAGCTATTAAATCTGATATTTTAATAAGAAATTTGCTGTGGAAAAGTTAATTATTTCAGTACACAGGTATTTCTCTTAGGCATGAATATTGACAATATATTAACTACCAAAATATGAAATTCTTTCTTGTTAAGCCATGTGTCAGATAGAAGCTTTTTTTAAAATGAGTATGGAGAGATCTACAGTATAGACATGTGTGTCATTATAGAAAGGTTTCTTTATGATGGTTTGAAATGAAAAGTATGGAACTTGACCTTTTTAGCTGACATAGTAATCACCTACTTGATGTAATCCAGATATCTAACACCAAACAATAAAAACAACTGTGACAACAAAACCATGTAAAGCTTGTGGAATTTTTTTACTTTTTTTTTTAAATGATAGCAATATTTAATAATCAGATGAGCCTGGATTGGTTCTTCTTACACAAAAACTTTTGCACTTTGCAAATGCTAGTTTTAAAGGGCTACTAACTTAGACGTGAAAGCTTTTTAAGCTCTCACGCATATGTTTTGGAGTTACCTCATTCATTCTGCTTTTAGGACCTTGTCATAGTCCACCTGTTTTGCTTTTGCTTAAATTACATCAAAATAATAGCTTTCTTCAGAGAAGAAAAAAAAAAAATCCTACATTTCTACTGACTGTATCCAAACATGATAATATGCTTAAAATTCAAGAGGAGCCATATTCAGGTTGCATGTCTCAGTCACCCAATCTCCCTTTCACATATCTGTTCATGTTGACAGACTATGTCATAATACATCAACAGAAAGATCAGCATAGAAGAACAAAAATTCATCGCCTGACAGCAAGAGGAAAACTGATTTCTACTATTAAATTAGCAAAAATATACCAATACTTCACTATCAGTAAGGACACCACGGTTAAAAGCATTCACTATATTATAATTCTGAATGAGCATTGGGAATTTTTTGTTTCAATAATCTTTAAACACAAAAAAGAGGGGGAAGAGGGTGGACTCAAGGATGTCTACATCTTTACAAGTAAAGAATTGATTTCTGCCAAACTATGCCATTCCATTTTGGTTTTGTTAATATTTTAAATATTAGTTCTAAATATTCATTTAATTAGAGAGCACTGAGCACTGTTTTTGCAGTATTCATTTCTGACAGAGGTTCTTTCTTATGAGGTCAAGGAGACGTGTGGAAAACACTCTGTATCAATAGAGTGCATCAGCTTCTTTATATCCGAGAATTTCTAGTCATGTAAAAAGTATTCTGACTCTCTCATTGCTAGATATAATTTTAATATACTATATTGAGCAGTGGTGTTTCACTAGGAATTTAACAATACCTGGAATAAATAATGTCTTTTGCAGCCTGGGGCAACATCTGCCACTTATGCATTAATTCTGCCCCTGTTTGAACACTCTACAACATATGCACTTCTCTTTTGTCTGTTATCCTAGAGTTGTGTTATTCCCAAATATTGACATCATCTACTTTTATCAGCACTAACTGCTCTGAAGCTTCCTAGTCTCATGCTCAGCTCTATTTCTTTCTATTGATTATCTTCCTCACTCCAGCAGGTAGCTAGCCAGCGAGGCTGCCCTGAGAAATAGCTTCCAATGACTTTATACGCACAATTTACACGGAATTGTTTAAAGAAGATATTAGCCTCAATACAAATCAGTGAACCTCATTTAGTCAATACTGCACAATTCAGCTGTTGGCACCCTGTCACATGTTAGTCTTTAAAGTCAACTACCATACCCAATCTGCACATTAGCTATAGTATTTAGTTTCATATTAAAATGAGGCTAGTTTTTCACTTTTCTTTTTGAAATCTATTCAATATACGTTTTACATCACCTCATTGAACCATATGATAGTAATATAATTTTAAGTATAAAAACCTGAGATTAAATGCTTGATTTTTGACAGTGTCCTTAAATATAATAAATTCAAAGGGAAATACTGTTAAGTTAAAATGGAGTGTTTTTCATTAAGTCCAATCAAATGGTAGACAACAAAGGATCTTTTATTTGAGAATATGAAGTGAAAATGAAAACCAGAAAACCTTTACTAAGAAAAGGTCTAGCTAAATTATGTTGGAAGGAGGTCTCCAGATTGAACCTGGGTGTTTCTTTTGCTAAAAATGAATTAAACTAAGATGCACTATGGGAGAATAGCTTACAAAGAAGGAAAACCTAGTGCTTTATAAAGATGAAAACAGGGCCTAAATACAGTTAAGTTAGAATAAAAACTACAAAGAAAGATCAAATATTAAAAAAAAAAAAAAAGCCCTACTGTAGCACCTAAACTATTCTTTTATCATCAGGACAAGGAAATTTGGGGAATTTTTTTTTTTACCTCTTTTGCATTCCACAGCAGGGGTCTAAAACCCTAGTTGGACATTTATACGAAAATAATCTTTTCCTTTTAGCCTATCAGACTATGATCTAAACTATGATTTAGACTACATCTAAAAGATAGAAGAAAAACAAAGTATATATGCTTATCCCTGAATCTGTTACTTGAGAAATAAGATAGCTCTTCTATTGTTTTCAATCTGTATTAAACTCACATGTTTTAGTGTATTTAGCATATCCATGATGTTTATACTATAATTTCCATGTGCATCCTTCAGCATCAGGATAAAAATAGGTGTTGTTCCTAATTTTTGGAAGAAAAATACTTGGTTTTGCTGTATTTGGCAAAGAAATGTTTACACATTTCCTGTAACGTGTTGCTCTTATAAAGCAAAAATGCATAGACAACCTGCAAGGATTCATGGCTATTATCTTCTGCAGGAGACAAAAAAAAAGAGGTCTGGGATTATAAAGAAAAAAAAAAAAAAGACAACAAAACAGAAATCCCTGCTTTATAATACAAGATTGATATTTTAGAAAATGCAAAAGGAAAAACGCAGAATCTTTTTTAAGTCCTGATGAGCAGCTGTCTGGACTTACTGATACACATCTAAATGCTTTTGAGAGAAGGTAAAAATTAGGTAACTAGTTAGCCACTGGGATATTGATATCGGGCAATTGGCTTTATTCTAAATGTTGGTGATTTGAATATAAAAATAGAAGAATTTTGCATGACCTCTGCTCCCTGCTCTTTTCCCTTTAAAGCTCAGTGAGTGGTAGCTGAGGTTCTGACCCCAGGTAGGAGAGAGATGCTGAAAGATGACCAGTCTAGCCTTCCTCATACATCTTCGTATGCACACACACACACTCTCTCTCTCTCACACACATACACACATTTATTGCAACCTGACACTCATAGAAAAGCCTTTTGCCTTCTCTAAGCTTCTACAAGGAACATTTCAGAAACCAAAGGGAAAAAAAAAGGCAGTGAGGACAGAAATAGCTGCATATTCAGGCAGCAAAAAGGCAGGTGTGGTATGGGAATTCCCAGTGTTTGTGTCTGCTGCTCTGTGTTTGCTGTTGCAGGATTTGAGGGCTATTTTCCATGGGTCTAAATATGTTTAGGATAAGTGCATTTGGAAAGAGAAATCTTCCAGATACTGTTTGGTCTATTTACTTGGGTAGATCTGCTTATTTAAAATGAAAGTTACACTATCCTTCAGCTGCTGTCTTCTGTGCATGTACCTACCCATTAACTATTATTCTCTTCCACTTATATTAGTAATTACTAAAGTAGATGCAGATTCTTTTACTTATTTATTATATAAATTATATCTTGGGAAATCTTAAAAAATGTTTATATGCATTCAGTACTTAAATATGTTATAATAGTTCTACTGTAACTTTTCCTGTGAAAAGATAGCATGAACTGATAATATGTTAGTACTTACTTCAGTCATGTCTTACAAGGATTGATAGATAGAATTGTAGTTGGAAATATAGTTAATTCAAAGTTTATTTCTAAAAATCCTAGTCTTTTAAAGTTAACTCTGTGTTACATACTAATATGTAATAAATATTCTGGATAAGCAAGTGTAGTGATGTAGTAAATAAGCACACAATGAGCAATACAGCTTTTTTGGGAAGATATAGCATGTACAGTAAAACAACATATGCACTCTAAAAGTTTACAAAGTCAGGTTGATGTAGCTGTTTTCTCAAGGGGTTAAAAATACCTTTAATGATTATTACCTGTGGCTGCTTCCATTGTGACAGGAAAAAACCCACAAAATTTCTTACCATTGCTCATCCTATTTATGCTCATTATTAGTGATACATGGATTTACTATGTACTTAAGTTAAGCTATACTGATCACCTTTTCCATACTGTCTTAAAATGGTAACTGGGCTTGGCAAAAACCCTAGGAAGTAGATTAGTACTATTTAATATTTAGGAGAAAGGACAACTTTTCTACTTGAAACTTGAAAGTATTTGTAGCCCAAACAAATGTATAATTTTCTTTCTTTAATGCAGATATTTATACTTTCAGATCTCAGGATTTCTTTAAAATAGGTTCTTACTACACACAAGGTGCACATCAATAATTTACAGTCAAGTTCCCTTAGCTATTTATGTTAAGAATATACTATTAAAAATACCTAATGGGAAAAAAAGATTAATTAAATAACATTGTCTTCCCCCCCAAAGCATCATTATTAAAATATGATTGTGTTATTTATCAGTAGACATTGTTAGTTTCTCTGCTTGATTAGCTTTTGATTAATGCTCATAAATTTAAATTCAGACATACTTAGCCTTTTTGATTTTTAGTCAGATGTCAGTCAGCATTAGTGTATCAATTTTTCATCAGAAAATAGAGATGCATGTTAAAACCACTTTTACAAACATGGAGTCTCTATATGGGACCATATTATCAAATGCTAATTATATCCTTAAGATAAGCATTAACTGGGGAAAAAAATCAAACTGTTTACAGAGCAAGTGAATCTCAACTGGACATAAAACTGCCTACTTTGCTTCCTGCTCTCCTTCTTCAGTCTCACAGTTGTTTATGCAGTACATGGAAATATTATAAAACTATTAAAGATACTTTAATTAATGATATTCTCCTGGCATGACTAGCTTGGGATAAATATGTCAGTATAACTATCCAGGAACCAGTGGTTGTGTGCCAATTCATGTTGCATAGTTTTAAAACCATGTATGTAGCACATTGTGTGTGTGTGTCTGTCTGTCTGTCTGTCTGTCTGTCTGTGAGAGAGTTTGTTTGCATGTTTGTATGTTTTGTGTGTGTGTGTGTGCACGCGCGCGCGCCAAGAAAAGCAAGAGTAAGGTCTGAGGGTGGAAATGAACAGCATCGCCTTTCGGAAGAGCCCTACTTGACCAAAGTCCTGCCCTCCACTTTGAGAGAGGGGGATGGGAAGGGGCACCACAAGGGGCACTGCAAGAAAGGTCCGACACTGCAGCCCACTGAAGTCACTTGTAGTTAGCAAGTGTGTTTTTTAAGGAAAGTTTTAGATATACAATGCTTAAAGTCCTTTGAGCCATATTAAAGGAATCACAGCCCCAGAAATCAGGCTTACTAATAAGACTACCTTTTGGGGTTTAAAGTTAAGTGGCAAACCAGATGCACCATTTCACTGGATTTCTAAAGATAATTCTAAAATGATGCTCAGCTGGTGTAATATGTTATTTTGTGTTCACAAGTGAAGTGGAATTTAAATTTCAAAAAGGGGAAAAGATTTTGAAGAGTTTTGAGGGAGGCCTATTTAGCTTCCACCTAATTTAAAAATTAGTCTTGGCTGTCTTCTCACTCCATCGGTCCTTGAATCAAAATTCCAAATCAGAATCTATTATTTTCTTACCCATGTTAAGCAGCGTTAAGTAGAGTGAAAGGCTTTTATTTACATTAAGGAACCAATCCTAGAGTTTTCACACAGGAAAAACACCCTTTGGAGTCAATAGCAATTTACACAATTTATCTTAGTATGTACAAAGCTTAAAGACTGTAAGCCACAATCTAAATTCAATATTTACCATATTTCTACAAAAAAACCCTTTCATTTTTCAACATTACTGAATACCTTTTCTAATATTAGATTTCACTGCATTTCGGAAACACACCAGAACAGAGCACAACTTGCAGTGTCAATGTTCCCTCTCTCCCTCTCTATCCCTCTACCTCTCGCCTATACCATTTTGATTTTAAATTTGCTGGAGCCTATTTAGTTTATAAATAACCTTAAACTGTTGAACTGTTCGCTAGTTTATTTGAACAAGAGACAATGTTATTGAAACAAATCTAGTTAACAAGGTAATTAGCTTTTGCAATATTCCTCAGAAGGCTGGAAACCAACAGTTCATCACTGCACTATACAAATAGCAGTATGTAACATTAAGCCTATGCTTAAGAGTGGTTCTATCAAAACTGACTGGTCACATTACCAGCAAAGGTATTGTTTTTAAAAAGTATCCAAGGGCCACCTAGAACAGATTAATTCACTAGAAGTGGAAGAATGAAAATATTTTCCAATAGTAACCCACTGTAAAAACGTAGCCTACTGCTGGTGTTGAAAAGATGGGGCTGGAACCAAGAAAATCCTTTTTCGTGCTTCCACAAAAGGCTTTGGGCCTAATTATTTTTAAGTATAATCCAGCCAACATCTTCTCATGCTTAGCTGCACTGAGTGACACTATTTGTGATGCCCAGTCTGCTGAAACTGAGCAGGTTGCTGTCAGTTTAAAAATGACTATAATAAAAGTGACCATGAAGATGGATCTTGTGATTTTGCGTTTCTAATCAGTCATCTGTGAAGAACACTTTTGCTTTGATTCAGCAGACTGGTGACAGCCATGATTGATAGTGCATGAGGATGAAAAAAGGTTATTAACTGTCTTCCTATTAAACTCAACGTATTACCCCTCTAGGTGCATCTCATACTTTAACTTAAAGTACTTACTCAGGTAAGGTCAAGAATGAACTCTATAAACACAGTATCCATCCTGTTGTAGATGAACCAGGAACTCTAATGTTAAATTTTGAAAGTTCAGCATTAAACCATATCTGAATCCTGCTACCTTAATTACTGTGCCAAAACCAAAAACTGAGCAGACCTTTGTATGTGTCTAAATACATAGCTACACACAAATATTTTTGTGTGAAAAAGGGACAGATCAATTGTTTCTGTGTGTTTGTGCATACACACACACACGTATGTTTCACTTATTACAATAGTCCCAAAATAAAAGTTTGAATAATGTTATGTTAACAAAAGAAATGTGGAATGGGGATATGAAGTGTCTGTGGGGCTAAAGTATAAATTTTACACAGAAAACAGCATTTTACCTGCCAGTAGTTAACTTCATTATTAACTGAATCAGGTGTGATTTAATAATTTATGAAGGCTTCCTATTAGAAGAAAATCCAAATGTTTTAGCATAAATGTAAAAATATCTATTTGTTGCCTTACAGCATGTTTTAGTTTTAGTGTTTATTTCCTTCTGTTTAATGACAATTATCTTATCAATCAATACTCACAACTATCTACTGAAAAAGAAAGGAAAATGGCACATATATTCAGTTTTAAAATAATGATTTGGTGGAAATACTGATTCCTAGGGTACTTCTAATTTCTAAGGATGTCTCTGTGAAGAGATCATTTTAAAGGAGTTTAAGGACAAACGAGTGGAATACGTTTCCTGTGTTCATTATTATTAGTGACACCAGAAATGAACGGAAAGGGGAAAGCTGTCCACATTGTGTACACAGGTTAGCACCTTTTTAGGTTCACAAGTTTATTTGGGGAGTAAATATTAAAAAATCATGTGATCACCTTTTTAGAATTAGGTGTTTTACAAACACTTTTTCATAATCAATAGCATTTTAGATTTTTAAATTGATTTCATCTTTATGAATAAATTTCAGATGCTCTTTGAATTTGTTTATGCATATCTTACATTACAATCATTTTCTGTTAAAAATAAGTAGACCAAAAGATCAAAAATCCTATGACTCTAACTACAGTGTGCACACTGTCATCTGAAGGAATGTACATACACACTTGTTTAAAATAAGCTCTTTCCACATCGTATCCAAGATCTCCCCCAAAATACATATATTCCATATTGGTCTTTCAGAGTATTAAAACATATTTTTAAAATTAGTTTTATAATAGTCCTTCATTTCCTCTTTTAAATTATATCAAAAATATTTCTGCACTCATTAAAATCATTTCAGAGGGAAGCAAGAATATTATTCCAAGCTAGATCATTTTGGAGAAAGAAGGAAAAAGTGTATCTCTGTCTTGACTGTTCTATAATGTACTGTCACACATAAACTCTGCAACATAAGTATATATTTTATTTTTTTCGAGGGGTTGTTGAATTTCAGTAGTCCCTTCTATTTTTAAACAATTTTTTTTTTTAAAAGCATTCGTAGTAGGTTAAAAAGAATTCAGAATAAATATAATCTACCTAATATGATGATACTGTCTCACAAGAAATGTTAAACAATCCTCTATAAGATCTTTACTTCTGGAAAGTGTGTTCCTTTCAGGTGTGGACTTGGGAATAGGCACCAATTTTCCCTTCAGTAACATTTCTGCTTTATAATAAATTGCAATCCTGTTGTAGCCCCGTGTGGATTTACAACTGGCAGGCTTTCTCTCTGACAATTTGGGGTCACTGTGGATATAGGTGAGCAATAATTTCAGGGGTGATGGAGATATTGACAGAATTTAACAGTCTAAGTTCCTGGGCAAATATTTGTAAAATGTACACTTCTACATTAGGTTTTAGTTAATAAGACTTTTGGATGATATTGTTTGCCTTGTTTGTGGATCGTATTTTGTCTGAAAGTATCTCAAATACTCATTTCCGTTTGTGCCTGTGTCTGTACTGCGAAATGTTTAAAGTAAAAGCTATCATTCCTCCCTGAAGCACATTTAAGCAAAGCAGAAAGTTATAGCTATTAGAGGCTTAGTTCAAAAAACATATAGTATGCTTTTAGCAAACCAGAATTACATGAGCTAGATGACAAAATTTGTTTTGGGTAGCCTTATAGGTGCCTGGAACAGGTAAAGCCATTTTATCAGACTTCACACCAAACGGAGGCCCTGACGGTAGCGAGAGTTTCTGACAATGGGCCAGATCTACGTTTACTCACTCAAGAAGGGAATGGGAGGATCGGGCCCATTCTGTTCACTTCATGTGTGTAACCCATAGAGAAAAAGTAAGTCTAAACATAACTCCAGCCATATGTAAAACAGTGAAAATGTTTCAGCCAACACGGATGAAATTAATAAATTAGATTTCTTCCTCCAGCTTCTTAAAAGGGATTGTCAGAAGAACAAAACAGAAGAACCCAAATAACGAAACAAAGGACAGGTTAGGGCCATTTAACCTGGAACAAACATTTTGTCGGGTTAAGGTTTATTTAAAACCCAGGGCAGGCCTGAAACGTAAACTCTAGTGGTACTCTTTGAAATGGTTTTTTATTCCAGCACTCACCACACACACGAAAAACAAATCCTGCAATAAACTGCAGGCTAAGTGCATGTGGCCCAACCAGGACCATACAAAAGCGACACACGTAGCATGTGTCACAGCCAGCAGCACACGAGTGACTTCGCGAGGGGGGATCCCTCATCTAGATCCCACTCCAGACAACCAGGGCACAATAAGGAAAAAGGCCAAAAAAAGAAAGAAAGGGAAAAAAAAAAGGGGGGGGGGGGGGGGGGGGGGGAAGAATCAGAAGAACCAGCCCCCAGACCCCACCTTCTGCCCCCCAGCCAAACGAGGGCAGGTAGGCCAGCTGGGAAAGCCGACCTCCTCCCCGCGGAGGGGATGCTGCCGTCGCCAGCGGAGGGCACGCAGCGCAGGGGAGTTTGCGCCCTCCAGCGCGGAGCGCGCTTCCGCCGGTGCGGAGCCCTCGCACCTGCCGGGCCGGCGGAGGGGACAGGCGCCCCTCCGCCCCCGCCCCGCCGCGGGCTGCCTGCCCCGGGCCGCCCCCGCCGGAGGCGTCGCTGCTCCTCTGCGCCGGGCGGCGGGGCCCCGCGGGAGCGCAGCGCCCGCGGCCGGTCCCCGCGCGCTCGCCAGGGTTGCCATAGCGCTGGCTCCGCGGCTCGGGGGCGCTGCCCGGCGGCGGCGGCGGGCGGGCGGGCGGGCGGCAGCGGGAAGCGGCCGCTGCGCATCCCCGCGGCGGCGGCGGCGGCGGCGGCGGCGGCGGCGGCGGCGCGGGGGTTCCGCGGGGCTCCGCGCAGCGGGCCGCGGCGGGCCCCGCAGACGCTGCGCGGTGGGGAGAGTGGGGCGAGTAATGAATTCCAGCAGAGAGCTTGGAGAGGAAGCATTTTTCAGAGGTCTGCCATATTTAACATTGACCACACTAAAGATGTTACTGGCGAAGTGGGGGTGGGAAGGGCAACGGGGGATGCGATAAGGGAAAATAGATAATGACACATAATCCAAACCAGAAGTTTGAAACCAAGTTACTTCGCAGAAAAGAGCCACAAGCTCAACTTTTTTTTTTCTTTTTTTTTTTTCCTCTTTCTTTTTTTATAGGCTGGGGCTGAAAGACAGGGAGATAAACTTGTTAGGGAAAGAAATATTCCTCTAGCAACCGGGTAAATAAAATAGCTGAAGTGAAATAGTGAAAGACATGGGGGTAGGGAAATGCAAAGGACATACTACTATTTAGAAACCCCAAAGGAAATTGTAAAGTAGGAAATGAAAAGGAGGAGGAGAAACATTTCTGTTGTAAATTAGAGGGAATGAAGATTAGCGGGAGAAAAGGGGGAAATAGCTGCAGAAGGTCTAAAATAAAGCACCACTGAAGATTAGCCAATGTTTAAAATATCTCAACTGAGGAAACGAGTAGTGCGCTCATCTCTTCAGCACGGGTGTGTGAAAGGGAAATTAGTAGGGATAATTACTAATATAGCACATGTCAGGAGGAACCAATCCAAAATAAGAGATAAATTTGGCTGGTGAAGACAGATAGGAAAAAGGCTGGAAGAAAACTTAGGAATACAGAGACCTGAGAGGAGAGGAAGAGAATTAGAGGAGGAGGAAGGCTCCAAGAGTACAGGAAAACTTAGAGGAACAGCTAGGTAGGGAGGAAACAGCTACGGCAGAGATGGGAAGAGAGCATGTGAGAGAGAGAGAGAGAATGGGAGAGATTAAGGAGAGCAAATAAACCTGGGAGAGGGAATAGTTGGAGCGGATGGGAAGAAGGAAAGCAGGAGCGGAAAACTAGGAGAGAGGGAAGGAGGGACAGAGGGAGGGATGTGGGGAGAGAGGGAAGGAGACAGAGGGAGGAGACAAGGAGTGAAGTCTCCCAGCCCAGGGAAGGTGCAGCACTGAGTGAGAGAGAGCTCACTCTGAGGGTTAGGTTAGATTTCCAGAGCTCTTAGAGCTCATCGACCAGCCCGCTGGAGTCACTATTCAACCCGAGTCCCAAACACACGCCTCACTAACTACTTTACAGCCACTTTCATTGATTTTCTTTATCAAATAAACATAATACCCGTTACAGCAACACTTCCTCTTCGCGCAGCCAGAATGCCACAAGCTCTGATTGCTGCATTTCTCTGGCTTGCAGTTCCCCACCCTCCACCCCTAAATAAATTGTGTTCTTTCACTTAAATGGTCAAATACATTATTGCTTGCAGAATTTTTCTGTAATCTGGAAGGTACACTGCGAGCTAGGCAAATCGTTTAAATTATAAGGTAAAGGGTGCCCATCCCCATCGCCCTGGCGTGAAGAAACATTTTTCCCCCCACAATTTCAGGGGTAGCTTATATATTTACATACTTATTTTCTGCTAATAAGTGGTAACTTAATTTAAAGGGCGATGTCAAAGTGAACGCTTCCGCCTGAAAAATGCAGAAAAAAATTAACGCAACTTTCGCACTTGCACCTAAACTGTCACTTGATCTAAGCATTTCAGCCTCAAAATTCAATTTTATTAAAAAAAAATCCCCTAAAAGTAGCCCCCTTCAAAAGCTGTTTTTGAACCAGGCTCTTCCATATATGTCAAAGGGCTGTTGAATTATTCATTATTATAATTACTATCATCATTGTCATTATCCCTTTCCATGTGGAAATAATTTTATTATCGTAATTTGATATCTGAAGAATTTCCTGTTAGTCGTTTGATAATCATTTTTTTCTACTGAAAAGAAAAGTTTTGTTTATAAATGAGAGAAAAATATTTTAAATGCTTTTATGTTTACTATAGATTTCCGTTTATCTAATCGATCGGAATGCCAATAAATCGATTAAAGGTTTAGTGTTTTACAAACAACCATTTTGTGCTTTTTGATTTTACGTTCAGAATGATTTTAATAAAGCTAATGCCTTCTCTGAGCGTTTGTTCACCCCAAACCTAATATTCCATCATTTCTATTATTTACAATTGCAATTTAAAGTGTTTCTAATGAGAAAAATAAACACAAATAAAAGACGGAAATAATCTGATTAAATTACTTTGTGCCTGTGGTCAACATATTTAGGCAAAGCCCTTAAAAATCTTGGTGAATTATATGCGATCATACAGTGATTGCGGAATATTAAATTAAACTTAGATAAATCCGCATTGAAGGAGGCAGCACCCAATCCTGAATTTATTTCCCATTTTCTATAACAGCATCACTGCGCTCCTCTCTTTGCAATGACAATGTGCCAAATCTAGGCATTTTGAAAACATTTTCCATATGCTTTAACTGGAGACTGATAGACAAAGAAGAAAAGGAGATGGTCTTTTTTCTCTTGAGGTATATTTCCTTTAACTTTTCCTCCAACCTTTTCTGAGCTTCATCATTTTTAAACAAAAGTTTGAAAATCATTAGGACCTTTTTTTTTCTTTTAAGTTTTTTTTTTTTTCCTTATCGCGTAATCAATTCCTGAACTGTGGAGTTTCAGTTACGCTTTAATGCAGGACTATAGAACTATCATTTCTATACCTTGGCGGACAACATTTTGGGGAGAAAGCATTGATTCATTTAGTTTTCGCTTGCTGCTTTTTGTAATTAAAGATGGTTTTAATTATACTTTTTTGTAAGTCAGATCAGATGTGCTGCTTGCTTGCTGGAAGGTTTTTTTCTTTTAACGGTGCTTTTAATTTATGTGTAGTTTTTACGGATAACACAGAGGTGGTGGCTTTTATTTAGCTGTAAAATCCACACGTTTTCTTTGAAAACTTGGCTCCTTGGGCGAAAATAACTTTTCCTGGTTGCTTTATAATCGCTGTTTGTCGCAGAGGTAGTTTAGCATATTGTCTACACAACAAAGATTCCTGTTTTATTGGCAGTGTGGATTGTTGGATTTAGGTATAAATATTTCATAACTTTCCTCTTTCTGCTGTAAGATCGGTAGTTTTATTGGCTTTTTCTCCCTTTTTGTCTGTCTTTCTACCAGAACCGTTTTATTTCTGAAGTCCCTTTTTGTCCTTTTCCAGGATAGAATGTAAAATTTTTCCCTTGGATATATCACTGCTGGAAATATGCTCTTGGGCTTTCTGGAGGGGATGGGGGGGGAGAGCGGTGGTAAGCGGTCGTTTTCCTTGATTTGCATAAGAGCTAGTGAAGTGCCTGTGAAGTTGGTGAATTGCTATTGTTTGGGGCTAGTCCTGACTGTTTTTGTTTATAAACACTGGGGTGGTTGCCGGGAGGGGAGGGAGGTCAGAGCACTGTCAAAGCGCTGACCTCTGAAAGCCCAGAGGGCGCCTGGCTCCTTCACCCTCTCCTTTCTCTCTCTCCCTCTCCCTTTTTCTTTCCCTTCCCATCCAAGGCCAGGAGCTCAGGTTCAGGGCATTTAATCCCCGCGATCTGCCCAAGAAAGAAGCTGAAAAAGGGCTGTTAAGGCTCCGGAGGAAACGCCGGCAGCAGACTTAGACCTGGAAGGCTTTTATTTATAGTAACGTCCGGGTGCGCGTTTTTGTGCGGCTCCAGCCAAAATAACAACAACAACAAAAAAAGCCAATCGGGAACGGCACTATTTAGCTCAAAATCTCAGCGAGATGTCTATACTATTCGGCTGTGATTTTTCTCTTAGGTCACTGCTCGTTAGACGCACTTTCAGTAGGTGAATGCCAAATCTGGGGCAGTGAGGGTAGAATTGAAATGCAATATGTTATTGTTGTTTTATTTCTTTTTCGAACAAAACTTTCCAGGAATCAGATCGGGGATTTTTGTTTTCTTTCCATCCCCCCTCTTCCCCCCCCCAACCCTTTTTAGTGTGTACTGGAATGTGTTGGGGGGGGGGGGGGGCGTTGTAAATTAACAATAGATTTGTGTACGTGATACCTGCAAAGAAAGAAATAATTAATAATAGCCAAACGCTTTGGGTTCAGAGTCAATTTCATCCCGGGAAAAAAAAAAAAAAAGGAAAAAAAAAGTACAAGAGATTGCTATCAGGTTTAAGTATGTTTTGAAAAGAAGTTGCTGAGTTAAACAAAAATGTTAGTTAACACACTGCCTTTGTCAAATAGCCCCCGGGAGGAGAAGAGACAACAAAAAGGAGAGGAGGTGGGGGCTGGGGATCTGAAAGTGTCTGTAGCTCAGATAAAGGGTCTGTAACACTGAAATCTTGTAATACCTCGTTTCAAACTGAGCTCATCTATAGACTTAGGGAACGCAGTAAAAAGACACGGATCCCCTTTCCCTTGGGTTGGGGTCTGGGGAGAGGAGAAGGTGGGGGAGGGGGACGTTTATTAGGGAATTATGTCGGTTTATTAAAAAGGGGAGCGGCTGTGGCTGTAATTATGCAGATCCTTGTGCCCCTGTGTGTCCGCAGCGCAGATTTAGGGAGTGAAATGAGCTTGGCGGAGAGACGTGGTGTAACAGACCCCGGTTTGGGCTAGGATTTCTTTGTCTATTAAAGAATGATCACTCTCAGGCTCTGGCCCCCACCAGATCCGTCTCGCCCAGGCCAATAAGTTTTCCTTGGGGCTGAGGCTGGAGGTGGCGGGGGACAGAAAAGCCTGAGGGTTTTTAAAATTTCTTTTCCCTTCCCTCTTTTTGAAATGTAACGTCACTATCAAGAGCTTTTTGTGGTTTCAACAGGAGGCTCGAAAAAATCCCAAAATGTGTAACGGTGCCTGCAGGAGAAGTTCGGAGGAGGTGGGCGGGGGGTCCACCGAGACCAGAGGAGAGGAGCTGAGAGGTTAGGCGAGAGTCTTCGGGGGCGATCAGCTGAGCGAGAGAGGGAGGAGAGAGGGGAGCGGGAGCCCAGCCGGGCCGGGCCGGGCCGGGCCGCGCCGCCGGGGAGCCCGCCCGCCGCCCGCCGGCTCGCACCGCAGCCGCACCGCAGCCGCAGCCGCAGCCGCACCGGCCGGCCCCGGGTCCTCCGTGCCTGCCTCCCCCAGCCCGCGCCGCGCTCCGCTCTTATCACATCCCACAAACCTGCTGCTGCTGCCTCCCGGAATTAACCTTCTTCGATTTTTCCTAGCTACGTGGCGATCCCCGGGTTTCTTCTAAACTGTTAACATCCCGTAGTACCTTTTTTTTCCCCTACCCCCCCCCCCCCTCTCCCCGATAGTTACTATTTTTAGGGAGAGAGAAAGAGAGAGAGAGAGAAAGACAGGAGATTTAAAACGTTAGGAAGGACAGTAAACAGTGGCAGAAGAAACCCTGAAAAATGTGGACTCTCCTCTCGCAATTCCTGCCTCTATCCCCCCCCTTTGTTCCTTTAGCTGTAACTCAAGAACACCATAAACCTATATCCCCCTCCAAGAAGAGAGAAAGGGAAAAAATCTACATCCAAAAAAGAATGACTTGACTGTTCTGACGTTTGGTGTTTTGACATTAATGACATTAATGATATTGATGTTTCACCAGGAAAAAAGCACTAGGAATAAAGGAGGTGGTGGGGGAGGTGCGGGGGGACGACTTTAAAACTAAATTATCTTCGTTTCCTTATTCTTCTGTGACATTAAGTATACGTGTTTCTTCACTTGAATTTGAAATAGATGTATTGTTCTCAGGTGTTTCTTCATCACTTTGTATTTAATTGTCTTCAGTCTTAGGAAATGTGTTACCATCCTTCAGGCATGCACTTGAATGGACAATGCATCCTTCTATCTCAGAGTCCCGTTTCGTCTACAATTTAAGCCTAAAAGCCCTCTTCCCATCATACCCCCTCAATCTGATAACTGTAAACGGGTTTCAGAGATTTCATTTTCACTCTTTGTTTGCATTTTTTTCCACCGTGTAAACAACGATGCAGAATATCGCTAGTTTCCTTATTACCTTCATTCACAGGGTGCAGTGCCTGTGGAAATCTGCATACATATGCTCACATTTTTTTCATTGATGAGCTGGTGCAATGCTTAGGTGAGGTTTGAAAAAGGACTAAAGTTGCTCTCACGAACCCTCAAGTGCTCCTGACTTTTCCTTAAGTTCGAGTCTTGGAGATTTTCCTGAAGTTTGAAGGAAGGTTTCTCTGGATTGGGGTAGGGCTCCTTCTATGTTCCCCGCTTTATTGGCAGGCTCCGATTTTTGGAATAGCTGTACTTTGAGGCTGGCGATTTTTTTATTTGTCTTTTTTTCTCTCCTCTTGCTGAAGAGCTTCCCCCCCCCCCCCAAAAAAAAAAACAACAAAAACTATCAGGACCTTCATTCTGACCTTAAACATCTGCTTTTAGCAACTCGGTTCCCTGACACTGGCCTGTGCTTCCTTAAGGGCAGCCTTAATTCATCATCAGGTGGGGATTTTCCTATTAGTGTTAGTTCCAGTACTTGCAAAATGTTCTCCTGGAGTAGAAGGTTTAGGGCCCAGAGAGGTGCATATTTCTGCCATCCAGGTTTTTGCTGGTTTGTTGTTGTCGTGTGTGCGCGCTTTTAATGGAAGGTTGTGATAAAACCTTCCTGCTGGTTTTTGGTGTTTAAGGCCTAAGACAAGGTTTTGACGTGTATCGCAGGAATCACAAACTTCAAAGGCATGTCAGCTCTAAGGTTATGGTTCACCTGTGCGGGGTCCTTGGTACTGTAAATATCTCTTGCATGTAACTGTGACTTTGTGACCATTTCTGGTATATTCATTTCTGGAATAGCATTATCAAAAATCTGCACGTGTTCCTGCGGTGTATTCTGATGCTCTTTGAATAGTCATGTTTTTATCTTCAGTAGGGGGTATTTTAACGTATGTCTATTCCTAGTTTTAGTTAATTATCTTTTAATGAAAGT
>NC_059472.1:33441876-33456876 GCF_018139145.2 Gymnogyps californianus | reverse complement strand
CCGTCTCTGGCAGCAGGAGGAAGAGGAGCCCGTTAGGAGCGCGCCCTGCCTCTCTGTCAGTTTCGCCGCGCGGCGCGGGGAGGCGGCCCGGCCCGGCCCGGCCCGGCGTGGAGCGGCGCGGAGCGGAGCGGCCCCGCCGGCGGGGATGCGCGGCTGCCGCTGCCTGCGGGCGGCTGCCGGCCGGGCGCCGGCGGAGCCCCCGGCATCCCCGCCGTGCCGTGCCGTGCCGTGCCGTGCCGTGCCGTGCCGCGCCGCGCCGCTCCGCGCCGCAAGGAAAGGCTCCTCGCGGGCAGGGTCGGGGGCTGCTTTCAGCGCAGCCTTTCTGAGATTTTTGAAAGGGGGGGTGGGGGGGTGGGGAGGCGGTTGTTTTGCGGGACAGGCGTCTATTTTTTTCTTTTTAAATTGAGGACTAAGGTGTTTAAAAAAACACAAAAAACCCAGCCAACCAGGAAAAAAAAAAAAAAAAACCCTCATAAACAGCGAGAAGGCAGTTCGGTTCCTGCTCTGTCTAACTGCCCGTGCCAGAATCAAGTGCATCCCTTCCCATCGCGGCGGCTAATGGCAGACGCGTCCCTGCTTCCCCCTCTTGCCTTACATGAAATTTCCTGCAAAAATGCTAATAAACTTTCCCCCCATCCGATGCCAACTTACGGCGATTCCCCTCCACTCCTCCCCTCCTGCATCTTCTTTCCATCCCCCCCCCCGCCCCCCCAGCCTCCCCAGCAGCGGCAGCAGAAAATGCACGGGTTGGTATTTCTTTTGTTACCTGCGAGCCGGGCGGCCGGGGGTCTCTCATCGGCTGCTTAGGGCACTGGGTCCAACCGAGAGAGGAGCCACATCAGTCGGGTTCAGCCTGTTTCACCTCAGCGCCGTCCCGAGGAGGCTTTAGCCACCATTCAATAACACACCCTCCTCCTCCTCTTCCTCCTTAGGTACCAAGGCAGAGATCGCAAACATAACACCCCCCTCCCCACCAAAAAAAAAAAAAAAAAAAAAAAAAAAAAAAAAAAAAAAAAGCCCAACCAAAAGACAACTTGCCAGGCTGAAGATGGTGGATTTACATTAAGCCAGACACAGGCAGGTTCACTCAGGAAGTCTGACCATCCCGTTTTCTGACAGTTGCATTTCCTCGGCTCCATTCCGTCCTCCTCTTTTTTTTTTTTTTAAATTTTCTTTTTATTAGCCTTGTTCCGTTTTTAATCAAGGATTATGTAGTTGGCAGGAGGCGAGTGCGAAAGAGAGTGGAAAGAGAGGGCTCGGGTGCTTTTGGGGTGGTTGCTGTGAGGGTGGTTTTTTTGATGGTGTATTTTTTTTTTTTTTTTTCAATTGTGTTTCCCCTGGATTTGCAGTGGCTCGATCCTTAGGAGCGGTGGTGGAGTGTTTAAAAAGATCATATGTAGCATTATATTTTTAGTTTGGTGGTGGATGGATGGAAGAGGTAGTGAGAAGCCTTTGCAGCCCTGCCTGTTGTTGGTTAGATTGAGGCAGAGACTTGGCTGCGATTGGGACGCGACTGTGACATGGGCATCGATCGCTTCCATTGAGAGCAATGCAAAAACACAGCCTGGGTATGTAACACTCTCAGTGCCATCAACACTTGTTTTACTTTATATTTACCGGCAAAACTGACAGAACGATCCGGAGTGCTTTTCTTTGAAATAAGGAATACAAACATTTGGATGGGAAGGTGCACAAAGAAGATTGTGGAAATAAACGGGGGGTTGAAGGTTGGGGTGTGTGTGGGGGGGAAGAGCCTTAATCATCATTGCTCCACTTCCTATTCAACTGACTGTATTTAAGGAGTTTCTCTCTTTTCTCGACTGGGGGATCCTACTAAACTGGTTGAAATGAAAAAAATCAGACAATCAACCTTGAGGGAATATCTGCTAGTTTTCAGAGTTTGCGGTTTCAGCCGGTAGGAAGGCACACGAAATAAAAGATGGCTAGCCAGCTGTTTTAACCTCTTGCACCTGGCTCCAGAGCTGGGGCTCACCAGGATTATTCAGTTATTCGTGCTATCTGTGCTTGAATATTTATAGTGTACGATCTAGAGATCCACACAGTGCATTGTAGCATCTCTTTATCCTTTAGTCGTGGGCTTTTTGGACTTCGTCAACATAAACATGTATCAATAGTTTTCATTTTTATGATAATGAACATAGAGGGTCAATGAAATATAGAGGGAAAAGTCGTAAATCTGCAAAAGTGAAACCTACCCAAGGAACAAAGAAAGGTCAGGTAAACCATCTGTGTAAGTCACAGTAATAGTACCTGCTGTTTGGTTTATGCAGTGATACTGCTTTATTATTCTGTAAAATGAAACTTATCCGCTAGATCAAGTTAAAACTAAAGGAAAGCTGTGGAGATGATAAATGGCATTGCGTGCATCTTTCAGAATAGGGAGACGGTTGTGTTCCTCGATTTTTGAATAGTTTAGGTTTATTTGTGAAGATGGTGCACCAGCAAAGAACATATAAAGGGGGCCGAGAAAAATCACTGTTTAATATTGCAGAATTTACTGCTTCCATTCTGACCATGAGCCTAAATTTACACAATGAAATTTGATTATCTCTAATAACAATATTAGATCCTGCACTGGATGGATGAGAATTGAGGTGGTTTTGTTGATTGCAAGGGTTTAATGTTGCATTTCAGAATCTGATGTGGTTTAGCCTCCCTTCCATTAACTGGAAAACCCCTGAGGTTTTACAATTATTTCTTAAAGATAATACATTTAAGATTGCATTGGTAGGCTGAAGAAAAGTCATAAAGGCAAGAAGGGAAGCCCTTAATAACTCTTGAGATTCAGACATGTTCAGCAGTTAGATTGGCTCTGACTTCACCAAGGGTCGACAATGTGTCATTTCCATGAAGCCAAATTGCCCTCTGCCTATATGATATTAATGTGCAAATCAATATTTCAGGGATTAAATTTCCCTTCTTCATTTTTTATGGTTTCTACCTCAATAAGTCTCAAGTCTATTAGAAGAGGCTGGATGATTTAAAATCTTTCACTGCAGAATGGCTTGTCGTAGCCTTGTTTCACAGACCGTTTTTGGATTTTCGTTATAAAAGACTAAAGGCATTCCAAAGAAGTTGATAGTCAATATAGGGACATGCTCACTGTTGTAAAGCCCTTGTTCGATTAAGAGCTAAAAAGGTATTGAAAATATAATATATATGTTTATATAATATATATACATTCTACTGCTTTAAAAATATTGTGTTAATCACCTATTGATTTATTTCAAAATCAATTGAAGCTCCTTTCTTATTAGTGATTTGTTCAGCATTCTTCAGCCTTGTTGTTAGTTTTCTTAAACAGCATGCATGAATTAATCTGCTGGTAGAATGTGTTTTGGGTTTTCTTTGAAGCATATTTAGAACCAGGCATTTTTACCTATTTAAGCTAAGTGGTGTGAACAGTTTAGTGTTGTGGGGAGAGCCAGGGCACTGTTTTCTGCACTTCAGATTCAGCATTGTTTTAATGAAACTAAGGGGTGTTTTGTAAATATTTTATGATTTCTGCTCAGATGCTTATCAGCAATGTTTATTAAGAGTTTCCATTGAATATTCAGGATCAGTTAAAAATTAAAATGGAGCTATCTGATCTGGAAGGAAACAATACATGACAGAAAATTTAGGTCAAAATATGAGGTTGTGACTTTATCACATAATCTTGGGAAGGCCCTACTGTCTATCATTTAGTGTTGTTTTATAGTCTTAGACCATCTGGACCAAGTTCCGCACAGCTGCATGAATTTCATATGTGATAGAACATTTTTTCCATTCAGTGTGAAATGTTCCTTCCTAAAAACGTACACCAGACTCGCTTAATTTAGTCTGCTAAAAGAAATGCACATGAAAAAGGACAAAAGGCTCTTTAATCTCTGCAAGCTGTTTGTTTTTCTTCAAGATTCCTGTCTGTTTGGGTTTGAAAAGTCATGTTTATTGAGCAGATGATTCTGAGGTGTGACATTAAAATAATATATGATTTTTGTGCTAGTTTCTGCTCTCCTAGTTAATTTGCAGAACTACTTTTTATGCCTGTCAAAACACAGAGTTAATCTATTCTTATTTACAATTAATCTCAATAAAATTAATCTTAACTATGCCTTAGTCAGTAGCTTAAAATATCTAATTATATTCAATTAACTGCTGTCATAGTAATTAACACTGCTTAATTGCTTCTGCATATATTTATGTAAAGCTCATTAGTTACTGCTTGCTCTTTTTTTCCTTTTCTCATTCCCATTTTTGTGGCTTTGAGAGCACTGACGTAAAACCTAGTCTAGTTTTTGACAATTCGGGTCTTGAAGAACCTGTGAAAATGGCAATACATGTGTTCGTAACCTGTTATGTGGGTAAATATTTGTGTTTTCGTATGCAAAAAGGGTACCAGAGCTGGGTCTTTAAAGAACTTCCAGTCCGGCTTCCCCCCTCCCGCCTTTCTCCTACCCCAACACATACAAAAATGTTTTCTAGCCTTGTTGATAGAAATATGAGAAGCCAGGTTAAGCTTTGTGTTTATAAATGAAGAGCTTTTCTGCATCTGCCTTGGGGCTGTACCCAGAAGGCAGAGCTTTGCTGCTCCAAATTCATTCAAAGGGTTAAAGACTTGGCCAAGGTTCAAACTGAGAAGCGCCCAGGGAAAGTGCATGTGAATATGTACAAGTTTCATGTAATTAGTGCTTAATTATATTAACATATGCAAATTGTCAACTTAGGAGCTTGTTGAGCTGGCAAAGATCAGCCAGGCACAATTGCTGTATTGTTCTGAAACAATAATGGATTTCAAGTTGGATTGTGAAAACACATAACTAGCTATCTAATTTAACTCATACCATGGTGAAATTTCATTAGTCTCCATGGAGACTGGTTTAATTGTGCTGACTAATGTTCTGGGCTGCAGAATGTCCTAAAAAGAAAGCGTTGTTTGCCTAATCCACCTTACAATGACACTTGTTTGTACATGTTTCCCTTGTGTGAGAATTTGCATATGCAAATAAATAGTTTCTCTGCCCCATTTGTCATGGCTGTTCATTACCCATGAAGAGGACATTGTTACTAGGCTGTTACTGAGTCTCCCAAGACAGGATAGTGTCAACCAGTCCAGCCACATTCTTTCATAATTTGTTTCTGATTAATAGACCAGAGTGAGGCTCATTCTATTCAGGCCTCTGCAAAGGGAAGGTCAGTTCTGTCACTGAAAAGAGTTTCCGCAGCAACTGAAGTTTTTTCTCTCCCTCCCCCTCCCCCCTCTTGCTTTGGCTAAAATAATCATATTTAAAATAATGTATTCTTGCTCTAAGGAATACCTCCACTAATAATCTCTAGTTTCCTAAAGCAAAAGATAGGAAAATAAAGGAGATTCTGGTATTGGAATATTAATCCTGTTTTTGACAGAAAGGTAAACTGATATAATTGCTTTTCAGTCGAAGGAATGGGGGTTTATACAAGTGTGAAAGCATCGGAAAAGGATTAGCATTTTTTTGCATAATGAAAAGCTCTGTTGAATAGGGCACTGAATGGTTGACTGAATGACTGAGATGAAAGGAAGATGAAAATGCAGGCTCCTCTTTCTTTATGCCTATGTTCAGCTCTCCCTAAAGTTATGTTTGTCCAAGACTTGAGAAAACAAGCAGAAGCTCAGATTTTAGTAACTTGCTAAGATGCCCCGAGTTTCCATCATCATGTGAAGTAATATGCATGAGAGTAGTGCAGCGAAAGGATGAGAAACACAGGTTTGTATGGAGGGGAGCTCCAGGAACATGACAGGCAAACCAAATATTGACTATTGGGTATCGAGGATTCCCAGCACTTTGCCTGGGGGAAAGAAAGAGGGAGGAGGGGAGCCGGCAAGGAGGGAAGGAGCTATTTTAAAAGTTGCCAATGGAAATTATGCATCAACGCATAATAATCTAATAAAGTTTGGTATTCAAGGAAGCAGGGTTTAGTCAATATCTGTTTTAATTATTAAACTATTTCTCTTTTGGAAAAAGTTATGAATTCTGACTCAGTGCTAAGTATTTAAGTGGTATAGGAGCCTTGCTGGGGAAAAAATTACTCTCTTCGTTCAGCTTTGAAAATACAGAAAGCTTACTGAAATAGAAATTGATACATGCACATAAGGAGCGGGGTTTTCGGCGTGACTGCATCAGTGTACTCAGGTTGTTTAAAACATTTGGATTCCAGTAGATTCAGGTGGCAAGAAGGGCCCTGGCCTCCTCCTGCAATCAGTGCTAGCCCCCACTGACTTCAACCGGAGCAGGATCAGGCCCCCAGACAGGGCTGCAACTGGTTAGCTGTTGACAATGTGATCAGTGCTTCTAATTATGTTCTCTCAACAGTAATTAGGGCAGTTAAAATACCATAAGTGTTGAGCCACTTTTGAAAGTGGGAAGTGGTTCTTTTGTACGTATGTAAATCAAATGCAGTGTGAATAATTATTTGTATGTATGCATATTAAATAGGCTCTCTTTTTTTTCAGGTCAACATAATTACCGATTTAGAGCTACTGTGGAAAACTGTTGGTAGTTAGACTAAATATTAACTTGTCTGGGCGATTTTTTTTTAGTTTGCAGAACATTTATTTGTAAATGCTTGTTAGTTCAGTATTGGGCTTGATCTGATAATATTTAAACAGAGATGCCTCTAAGAAATTAAGATTATTTATGGATAAATTAAGTAGAACTGTAAATGCAGAAAGTGCTTGGTAAGAATAAAGTCACAAAAATTTTCTCTTTTAAGACACAGTTAAAGACCTATGGGGTTTGAGAATATTTTACTGCTAACTTTATGAAATTCCTTAAAACTTCTTTTAAAGGAACATGCTTAGGGGATATTCTTTCATTCTGGGAACAGCTTATTAGTGTATTTCCATAAGAAAAATGTGTTAATTTAAAAAATAAATTCATTTATATTTTAAAATATTGTTAACCAAGCACCATGTGTTGTCTCTGGCAAAGTTCCAGCCACTGTAGAACTGGATAACACATGGGTTAATAATAACTTATGTGATGTCTGCATTCTTACTGAATGGGCAGAAACCCAGCACACTGAGATACTGGGATTCAAGATTTTAGAGAATAAGATGTAACACAGAATATGTTTATGTGAACAGATGCATAGATAGAAGAAACTAAAAGACACGTATTGGTTGCTTTTGCCTAGTAGGTAGAACAAACCTAGTAGGTTCTGTTTCGTTGTTGTTGAGATTTGTTGTTATTGAAAGGGGTAATAAACACATTTATTGATAGTGGGATTCAGCAGACCTGTAGAGATAAACTTATTTTGCATAATTAAGGGCAGCAGGTTTAGTCTTTAATACATATTACTCTATTCCTTTTTTAATAGTCACTCTAGAGCACTTTTATACCAGTATTTTCATTATTACTGCAGTTTTTGCTGAGTTCCAAATTAAGCCAGAAAAGTTTGTACCAGACTGAAATATGGCAGTCTTGTTGAGGAATGACTTTTTCTGCTTAAACAAAATAGTCTGAGGAACGGTTTCACTAAGTTATATGATCAAAATAAAAGTTTGCCATATTAAGACACTCTTTTTTATGTTTATTACATTAATTTATATGTTTACGACACATTACTCAGAATCAGCTTTCCATTTAAAAAAAAAAAAAAAAAGAGAGATTTAGAAAGTAATTTGTCCAAATTATGTTTTATTTGCTTTTGGTACTTTTGAGAACAATTTTAAAGATGCCCAGAAACTGGGATCTCTTTACAGAAAAATCTAGCAGAGTTCTAGCACTCACAGTGATCTGATAGGCTGTACCAGCTCCTAAGAAGGTGTTACAGTCCTTCAGGTCAATAGTTCACAAACTAAAAGCTGTATGTACATGATAGACCATGGTGATTCTGAAAACAAACCTTTACCATATAGGCTGCAGTGGTGTCTGCAGAACAAGTGATGCACACACTAGATGTACATCTAAAACTGTATTTAGAAAAACATTCTGCTTCTGAAACAAAGAAATCTTTAAAAAAAATGCCTGTGTTGATGTGAGCCTAGGACATGTAAACCCAAAAGAAACTGGATTCCTCCCATTCACCCCAAACTAAATTAACAATAACTCCTCTGAAATTAGAGGAGTAATATGGGCGTAAAACTGGCAAGACATACAGTTTTAATATTAGTAGAAAAAGAATCAGGCCTTTAGCTACCAGTTGACAATAATCCCATAAAATCAAATTTAAAAGGTTTCATCTCTTCTTTTTGCACTACCATTTCCATTTTTAAGGATGACGTGCTTAGTGCAGAAGGCACTGGAGGGTCTGCAAGAAAGAGGTTTTCCAGAGAGGCTGATGGGGGTCAGTTCTGATCCTTCTACCAGGTAATAGCAGAGCTGAGGGTCTGGGCACAGCAGCAGCAGCTGCTGAAGGCTTGCTCCTCCCTGTTTTGACACCGAGGCTGCCTTATAAATTCACCTAATCTGAGATGACAAGGCACCTGTCACTGGTAGTGCTCCAGTGTTTGGGGCACTGATGGAAACCTGGAGTAATCCCAGTTATTTCCACACTTGTTCCAGAAGATGGTAGTGTAACAGATCAGAATAATCTCTGTTTGAAGAATAACAAAACCATAACTTCCTTGTTTCCCTTCACTTGTTGGGGAGGATCCTTTGATTTTTGGTATTCAGAGGGCCAGAGCTTTCGTAAGAAGAGAGGGGAAAAAAAAATCCTTGGATTTGCCAAGTGTTACATGACTGTTTCAAATGCAGGTGGTTTTCCTGTGTGAGAAACCATGGCTGTCCACCTTCAAATAAGAGTTTCTCCTTGTTTAATACCTAACACTTCACATGCCTTCCCCGCTCCAGAAAATAAGGTTCTGAGTGAAAAGTAGCTCCTTAAACAGGGAACTTATTCCTATGGGTTTCACTCTAGTCCTTTTATATTTTTTTATATTGAAATATGGTTATTGATTTTGTTTACAGCACTGAGAGTTTAAATTAAAGAAAATGTAACATTTCTAAAATAAATTATTTAGCTATATGGCAAATGTCACCCCTCAATCCCTCAGTTCCTTTGAGTTTTATGAACTGCTCACCAAAAAAATCACTTTCTTTGCCATAGCAGTGCAGCCATCTCTGGGGTGGGAAGTGTCACCCCGTGCACAGACAACCACGAGCCACT
The DNA here is from genome assembly GCF_018139145.2 of Gymnogyps californianus. Classification (NCBI taxonomy): domain Eukaryota; kingdom Metazoa; phylum Chordata; class Aves; order Accipitriformes; family Cathartidae; genus Gymnogyps; species Gymnogyps californianus. The sequence goes on along the minus strand of NC_059472.1, from coordinate 33,447,729 downwards.
CTGCTGCAGCACAGCAATGTGCTTCGGGACTTTTTCCAGCAGGAGCAACCGATTGCTGTAGGGAGGCAAAATACGATTTCTCACTGGGTCGTCAGCCAGTGCACTGGGACAGGCATTTCAGCTCCAGTGAAAAGCATCACTGGAGTTTTCAGTCCCAGCTGGTCTGGCCCGTGGATTTCTCTCTCGCTTGACGGGTGGTTTCCCCAGCGCTGCTGCAGTTTCCAATTTTGACCGAGGGCCTCTTCCAAAGTCCAGCGCCGCCTCATCGACTTCCCCGGGTTTGGATCAGGCCCTTGCAAAGAAGAGTGTCATCTACTGAGGCACCGGCCGCAATTCAAGCAGCAGCAGGTCAGCACTGCCGGGCAACCGCAGCCTGGCCCCGGCCCCGGCCCCTGCCCCGGCCCCGGCTGGGCCCTGCGGCGGGGAGCGCTGGCTGAAATCACAGGACAGAGCGGTGCGGTCACAACTTTTTTTTTCCCGAGTGGGTGGAAAGGCAACAAGAGACAATGGAGTCAAAAAATGTTAGTATTTAAATATAGCAGAAACTGGGAGCCTGACAATAACTCAGCTACTACAGAGTCAATTCAGCCATCTGGAGATTGTGACACGTCCAAAAAGGGGGGGTGGGAGAGACCTTAAAAATGAAGGATTTCATTCCATGTTGAAATGTATTCTCCACGCAGGCTGCTGCTTTAATGTTGAACAGCATAGGTCTCTGAGTGGTTTTGTGCATCAAAGACGTACGTACTGAAACACCTAGTGTCTTGCCACAATTGGATGTTAATGTTTCTGGACCAGAGTTTTTTGGCCCAGCACTGAGTTTACTGGTTGATATCAGTTTGTTTTTCAATGCTATCATTTTTTAAAAATAGATTTTGAGGCCGTTTGAATTTTTTAAATACATACAATGGCAGTGATTTATAAACATTCCTGGTTTCAGCTGTAGCTGTACAGAAGGGTTGAATCTGCTCTCAGCATATTTTTTACATGATTTTAATAATTGGAGGCAAATATATTAGAAATCTTTTAGGTTCATTTAAAAATCTATGCAATTTAAACAAACGCTGAATTGTGTAATGGTTTGTCTGGGAATTACTTAGGCTGCACAGCTTAATAATATTTTATTAGCTGTCATTTGTTTTCTAGGAAGAAAATGGTGATTTTTATGTTGTGTGTTATGTGAAAACTTGGCACTGAAACGGGACAGTCCCTGAACATGAATTTCTAAAAAGGTGGGACAGTAGTTGCCCAAAAGGTGAAGACTTGAGAAAAATTGGGGTGGGTCATTTCTTTCCTGAAATGAAGCAGGGTACAGATTAGGAGCCATTAAGGTTTGCCAGGAGTTGCTGGTCATAGAAGCCTGTTTAAGTGCTCACTGTCAACAAGGAAATCATGGGCAGCACTTAAAGTGGCTCACCTCTGATTTATTCATAAACCTCACACGAGCACTTGGCTTTGTTCTTGCTCTGGTAAGGGGGAACTGATGCCAATAAGAACAGGAATAAAGAGCTTCTTGCATGGTCCAAAAGTGAATAGCACTTTATCTCAAAGCATGACCTCCATTCCCAAGATCTGTTGTGTTACAGTTGACTCCGCTAGATGTGTATTCTCAGATGAATTGCTAGAAGAGGTTACAACAAATATATACTTTGTAAGCCCTCTAGATGTAACAAGAACTGTGTAACTGGAACTTAGGTTCTAACTTGACAGAAAGGTTGCGGTATTCATAGTGAACTAAGAGATTTCCGTTTCAGACAGCGCTTTATGTTGGTGTTCTTAATGTGAGTCAGAAAACAGTATGATTATGTGGCTGCGATTCAAGCGAAAATTTTATATTCTTTAAGGGATTAATTTGAGAAACGTATTTTGATAAAAGCAGACACACAGAAATGCAAAATAGTTTAGAGACCAAAAAGAAAAAAAAAGAAAAGAAATAAGTTAACTTCGGTTTTAGGCGTATTTGATTGCTGCTGCTTTATTTTTGTTTCTCTAAAAAAGGCAAAGTAGTGCTCTCAGTCCACGATGGGGGAAGGGACCTTTCGAAGACGGTCAACTACCATGTTTGCACTGGGGCAGAGGTTGAGTACAGTTACTTAAATCCCCAGAGAAACATTTAGTTAACGCTAGTCTCTTTCTGATCCTGTCTGAGTCTGGTTTTCTTTTCTGCTTTTTAATGAAGTTTGTTTGTTGCTATGTTTAGGTTATGTTTTTAAACTGACTTGCATTTTCACAACAGATTTGACCAAAAGAGTCATAATGGAAGACAGTGATGAGAGTTAATGATACATCTTTGATAAAGCAGTTCTCGTGTGCAATCTGATCACAGCCATCAGCTCATTTGTCATGGCTGAAGTGAAAATGTCAGGACCAATGAGTGTATCAGTGCTGAAGGGGGCGAAAGGGCTTTTGGAGACACTTTTGTGCTGGGAGTGGGCCACAGCTTAGATGCAGCTCTAGGGAAATACTGGGATTAGCCAACTCTGTGCACAAATCCCTAGCATAACAGAATTAGTTGGGAAAATGAGGTTTGTTAGGGAAAAAAAAAACTGTAGAACTGCTCTAGGCTGCAGCCCAGGAACTATGCAAAACAGTAAGGCATTTTATTAAAATAATTTTAGCAATGTCAATGTACTCACATTCCAACAAAAATCGCGATTGGTAGCCAACATTATAACAAACCCCATCTTAATGCATTTTGCATATGTACGTGGGTTTGCTTCTAGAAAAAAGAAAGTGCATTTAAAATAAATATGGTCTTCACAATCTTAAAAGAAGGTTTTCTGGATTTGACACAGTGGAAATTAATACAACTTATTTAAATACGAACTGATGCTGATGATCTTTTTGCATGGGTTAGTTCAAATAAAAGATAAGGGCAGTCTCCCTGCTGCGGACACTTCTTTACTCAGGAGGTGTAATTCATACTATAGGAACATATTGATTGCCAAACTGGGACTCTGGTGTGACTAGCCTCTTCTCTCTTTGACTGGTCTGTACAAGATGCTTCTGAAGAATATCACAGTAGGCAGATGTAGGATAACCTATTGTACACGCCTGCCTTGCCATGATCGCAAATACAAATTTTTTAGGCCTCTGAAGAGCAAGGTTTAATATCCCTTTTTTTGTTCACATTCATTACAATAACTTTGGGTACTTTTGGCAGCCAGTTTCCATTCTGTTTTTTAACCTTGGTAAATTCATGATCTCAGTGGTATCCTGCCGCAATGAGTCCTACTGTCTAACCCCTTTGCCCCTCTCATCATCGGGTTTTAATTTGTCAAGCTTAGCTTTCTTGGAAACCTGCTACTTGTCTTTTGGTAAGCCTTGTCTTGCTTCCTGTTACGTACCTAGGAAGAGCAGGGTGCTTTTGTCACTACGTTGTCCATAAAAATGCTGAAGAAATCTTTATTTCTTTGAGGTGGAGATCCTACTTGCCAGACCTATTCAGCTGCTGTGGAACTGCGTAGTTGTTTAACCAGGTAATCCCATTACCTGCACTATGCCAGTCCAAGAGGAGTGAGCGGGAGTCAGTTATTCCATCTCCAGTGTGTGGAGCGGTGACTCAGGAATTGTCCGAATACTAGACGTGTGTAGATAATTGTCTGTCTGGCTACACCAATTAATAATGGCTACTTGCATGTGGAAGGGGTATTTACCTGTTTTGCTGTACTTCCCGCGTGTTCGATATTGCAGAATTGGGGGTGTTTTAACTTCACAGACCCGTGCCAAGGGGGTTCAGCAGACTGCCAGCGCTGGGCTGAGAGCAGTTTTTCCTTTGTTTGGTGTTGCTATTAGAAGTGCTGCTGCAAGTTTACCAACTTTCCTTTCGATTTAATGGAAGGCTGAGAAGAAAATTAAGTTTGATATCGTCTCCATTGTATCACTGATCTGGTAGCTGCCACCATTACGCAAGGCCTTCGAAACGGAGCAGAGCATGGCGGAGGATAGCACTGGCCCTCGCTGTGCTCTGGGTTATTAGCATGTCTGTGTTGCTACCGTGCGTTGCACAGTGTTCATCTGTCGTGGAAAGCTCTCGCTTCCGTTTTCTTTACCAAAACTTGGGCATAAGTTTGGGAGCAGGCAGAACTAGCATGTATGCTGATCAGAGCGGGTGGAGAGCAGGGGATGTGTGGCAGAGCCTTAGGCTGTGGCTCAGATACCAGGTAATCGCCTCTGGTAAGCCTAGGCTTCCTCGCAGCAGGCTTGCAGCTAGCATGTGAAACTACCTTTTGTGGTCACGGGCTTCAGGCCCGTGGTCCTTCTGGGCCTTCTCGTGCTATGAACATGGCCACAGGGACTAAAGATACCAGGTAACCTTGAGTCTGGCGCAGAAATGTGTTATAAAGCTGCAGCCACTAGCCTTTAAACCCCAAACACTTCTCTGTTTATGCGTGTCAGTGTAAGTGGCAGCAGCAAAGTAATTTATTTAATCTAACTCGTACTTATCTTTGTTAGGAGTCGTCTGCAGATTTCTTCCATTTCATGTACAGTGAATTGTCCTCTTTCAGATAATGTGCTTGTACAACCTTTTTTTTTTGTTTAATTCTATTGATTTACAGTATTGAAGTGAAATATCTGATACCTGTTTCCTGCATTTTGACTGTACGTAGTTAAAGAAGCTGATGAGATTCTTCCCTCCCTTCCACAAGCCCTTTAGCTGTTTTAAATGTATAATTATCATTGCATGTCATTTGATAGCTGCACTAATTGCTGCCAACCATTGTCTGTTTGCACTTAATGCTGAAACCTGATCAACATCCTGCTTTGGTTGATGTTTGGTGGTAAACTTTAATTAACTCTTATTGCATTGAAGAAGAGCTCAGTCTCTGTGCTAACTAATCATTTACCTTCATTATGTCCTGACAGCTCCACTTGTTCCTGGTACTAATAGATACACCAGTCAGTAAATAAACCTGCAAACCTTCATGCCTTGAAGTTGTTCCACATTGATATTTTGTTGCTTAAAGTATAATGGCGTAAAGATAATTATTTCGGTTAGTTTTGTATCTCTGCTTTTCCAGACACCAATCTCAAATTGCCTTTTTCATGCCAGACAATATCATTTTAATAGTAACTGTAGATTTAAGATACCATTATTCCTTCAGCATGGTTCCTATATACATGCATCTTTTGAATCAATACAATTAAGCTTGTCTCCTGTTGGAATTCTTGTAATTATTTTTCCTGAAATACTTTTCCTGTAATGATATTGAAGTTAAAGTAATCAGGTTACTGGCAGATCATGTAAAATTCAACTCAAAATTGCTGGCTGCTTGATTTTAATTTGTCTGACATCAAGTTTGTTTGAAAAGGGATAATATGTGGTTAAACCAAGGAGCTTATAATTATGGTTGACATTTGTTTGTTTATAATGAAATCTAATTAAAGTTCATACATTTTAAAACACAAAAGTTAATTACTGAATTGCTCACTTCACTTATGCACAGCAGTCAAATTAACTTGCAGAGCAAAAAAATTACAAAAGACTATGCATAATAAAAACAAAGTGCCCAGCTGATCTTGGCAATACAAAACAAATTTGCCATGATAATATTCTAGAAAAAACAAATACTTTATTAATAACTAAACTGTTTAAAAAACATCCTGTATTTTCACTGACCAGGCTGATTTTAATACAGAGTAATATTTAAATGTTTAACATGATTTACAATACCCACAGCTTTTTTTTGTTCAGATGCATAATTAGAAGAGTCTTGCACTCTTGTAAATGTGCTCAAAAGCACAATTCTTTGTTTTTTGTTTTCATCAAGACTGTTTCTGAAGTCATCTGGAGTTGTAGTATCTCCCCAAGAGCTGGAATGTTTGCTCGACTACCTGCCTTGTGATAACTTT
>NC_059472.1:33384376-33431876 GCF_018139145.2 Gymnogyps californianus | reverse complement strand
TGATCCAGCAACAGCTGCAGCTTTGGCACCGGGACTTGGTCAGTATCTCTTTGTCTTCTCGTGTTAGTCTCTTAGAAGTACCAGCGCTCCAGCTGAAGATGAAAACCTGTTGGTTTGTTTTGCTTGTCATCTTGCATCGAGCTTTGTCTGTAAAAGCTAAATTAGTCACATGTTAGGTAATAGTTGCAGGAGTGACAGAAGCATTGCAAGTTCAAGCAGAAAGCGGTAAAGGAACTCCACCTGCCCTGGCGGGCTCTGCTTCAGCCCCCTGACTGTGCCTGCATCCTTGCAATCCTATTTTCCTCTCCTCCACCCCTGTGTGCGGGGTCCGCAGGTAGAAAATGAAATTAATTGATTATGTAACGAGGTGCTATCAAATTAACAAACTAGAAAAGATAAAGGCAGCTCTGTTTTCTGCAGTTTTTAATTATCTGAATAGGTCAACATTTTCAGGCAGGAATGCAATCTTTTAATTCTTACCTGACAATGCCCCTTTATAGTTAGCAAATTGTCCGTATTCCAAGTGTAAGAGGAGGGCAAATTGGAATCAAATGCTCATGTGTGAGCAGCGTACTCTCAGTCTGCTACCTAATGGTACAGATTTGTACTAAAAACAGTTCTCAAACTTTGTGCAGTTCTAATGTTTCCTTTTTGACGTACCTAAATTGTCCCAGTGTTTTTTGCTGGGTGTATTTTAAAATTAGGAACACTGAGATCTGGTACCAAAAGTAGCTGAATTAGTATAGATATGCTTATCCTAATTACTGTATTGTAGATATATATATATATTGACCTACCTCCAGCATCATTTAAAGGATATAACAAAACTACAATTAGTGCTGTGTAAGTTAATCTAGGCTTTTAAGTTACAAAAGCATTGCTGTTTTGTTATTTTATTGATCAACTTTCATGCCTTTGAAAATACAAATTCCAGAATGACATCATGCCCAGTAGGAGTAATTAAAGCTATCTGATGAGGGAATTTAGAAGTTGAAAGGGATGATTGTAATTGATCCTGATTCAATCCTATTACAGCTTTTTATAGTTTAAGCTCTAGAGAAAGCAAACTCCTTGTCAAGGCTTTATTTTACGGATTCCTTTGTGTGTGCTATGCTTGCTGGTCTCTACTTTCCCTTTTAATTTTTTTTTTTCCTGTAGTAAATAATGAGCTGCCGCCTGAAATCCGGCTTGCCAGTGGTCAGCTAATGGGTGATGACCTGTCCCTCCTTACTGCAGGAGAGCTGTCACCTTATATCAGCGACCCAGCGCTGAAGCTATTCCAGTGTGCTGTTTGCAACAAATTCACCTCTGACAGCCTGGAGGCCCTAAGTGTGCACGTGAGCAGTGAACGCTCGCTCCCCGAAGAGGAGTGGAGGGCTGTAATTGGAGACATCTACCAGTGCAAGCTCTGTAACTACAACACTCAGCTCAAAGCAAACTTCCAGCTCCACTGCAAGACTGACAAACATATGCAGAAATATCAACTGGTGGCTCACATTAAAGAAGGGGGCAAAACTAATGAGTGGAGGCTGAAGTGTATTGCCATTGGCAACCCAGTTCACCTAAAATGTAACGCCTGTGACTACTACACCAACAGCGTGGATAAATTGCGCTTACATACTACCAATCACAGACACGAGGCAGCCCTGAAACTGTACAAGGTAAGCCAGTGACAGCAATTTCAGTCGGCACCAAGTAGACTAGGAAATTAACCGTTTCAGTGCTAATTGAACAAAACTTTGATTAATCAGCAGAATAAATGTTTATTGAACATGCGTATAATCGAACAAAAACTGTAAAGGCTAGTCAGGGAAGAGTGTTCCCGATGAGTCGTGTTGATTCACCTGAGGGCCCATTTAGGATGCACTTTCTGTGAACACAGGGAAAGTAAAGTTTTTTTAAAAAAGTTCTCTCATAATAAGTGACTAGAGGGGGTTTACCTCTCTTATAATCTTTTCAGATTTTGACCATCGCATTTTGATCAGAAGCTTGACGGGGATTATGGAAAATGATGATTTTTCCATACCGTGCATAGGGAAGGAGATCACTTTCTGGCATATGTATCTGTTTGCAACTGTAATCTATCACAGCCAAGTTATTTTACATTGGTATTTTCAGTAAGCACATGCAATATGCCACATTATTACCAAGGATATTCAAAAGTAAGCACTGTCATCCTTTTGTCTGCCCTTCTTTTCCAAGCCAGTAATGATTTTTCACAAACATGAAAGGGTGTGGTGTAGATAAATATGTTAGTAGAATGGCAACTATATTTTTATCTTTACTGGAAAAAACTATGTGGATATAATGAATATGTGGGAGTGATGAATACCGTTTATTACACAACTTGTCATGACTTTTTCCAAACCCTAATTATGGGGTAACTTATTTTCTGCAGTGTGTTTACTGGATTGGCTTGATTGTCTTGGTTCATGTACAAAATATAACACATTCATTTCCAAGATGAATAACTTTGTAACTTATTAAAAACTTCTTTTGTCTAGGGAATATAAAAATTCAGGAAATATTGCAAACCATTAGTCACTGTAACAAGCTCTAAATATGATTAGAAAATCCATTTTGCAAGTGTTACCTATTGATTTATACTAGAAATCTGTGATAACTAAACTATCAGGAGTCATCTGCTGATTACAGCAACTACGCTGGTTTTCTAATCATGTTGAAAATGTGTACACACGGAAAAAATACAGAAAAGCCTCAGCAGACCTCTAGTTTAAGCAAGAAATAACATTTTGCTGGTGTTTAACCATGTTCAAATGGTTGTTCTGAGCTAACACAGGGTGCACAGGCAGTAACATGGATTTTCATTTTATAACCTGATAGTTGTAACCTTGGTGGATCTGCTATGGACAAAAATGGCAGTAACACAAGATTGGGTCCATTATACTGTCCCACAGCGCTGGCTGCTCTGCTAATTTAATCATGTATTTTATTTAAATTGCATTTTTCCTCAACTCTAGAGGCATGGGGGTTTTGTGCTTGTTTGTTGTTTTTTTTAAAGATCCAAAGTCCTGTTTTGAAAAGTGCCAAAATAGCTGAGTCTAGTGACACACTTAGCATGCCTCAGCAGCAAAACTGCCTTCAGAAGTTCCTGCTCCCTGTCATCTGTGAAGCAGTTCCTTGCTCCCTCCAGTTATGCTGATTGTGGAGCCACACTCTAAGTCAGGTTTTTTAAATGATCTAAGTTAAACGTAGTTGGTCCCCATCTCTTTTTTGGAGTTTTAACCTGGATTATTTCAACGATCTGTTTTATAATGCCACTGTTCAGAGAGATGCTGCTGCAAACCGTGTCACAGATAGGAATGATAGAATGGGAGATGGGAAGGCAGAGGGCTTTTCTCAGACGGCTTCACTGCCAAAGCTTTGGAGACTGTTGAAAATAAGATGCTAGTTGCTTATTTTTTAAATAAAGCTATAGGCATAGCTATGGAGTTGCAAGGTACATACTATCTACTCAAAACAGCACTATCATCTCCTCACTCATTCAACCCAATCCCTAGAGAAATCTTCGTCAAATATGTTTGGGTTTGCAGCATGTCCTACAAAACATTTGATTTAGCATACTAAGGGAGCGAGCCTCCTCTCTTAGCCCTCATCGCTAAAAATGTCCTGCCGCTGAACCTGCTTCTTTGCCAGATCCTGGTTTGTTAGATCAAGCAATTCAGTAGTGCCTATGTAGTGCAGCTATCATATCTGGCAAATGACCATCACTAACCTTTTAAGTTCAGTCTCTGAATCAGTTAGGGTGAAAGACATCCCAGTGGAGAAGGAATCCATAAGCTCTTAGACACCCTCTAAGCTTCATGTCCTACAGAAGGACAATTGAAAGTGTACTGCTGGTAACCATGGGGTTGCAAGTCTTCTGACATATGTATTTTTAAAGACTTCTCCCTAGGATTGCTAGTGAGAATCTCAGTTTTTTAAAAAGTTTCTGTCCCTCATGACTTCTTAGAGAAACTTGGAAATTTGAACCGCGCTAGGCTTAACAACTCTCAGAAAGCAGATAGCACGTCCACGTCCACACACTGTTTTTATATAATCTCATTTTAAGGCTAACTTGAAGGAGAGGAATGATTTATTTAAAATATCAATTGAGGTCTTCTTAGTAGTATTATTTTTTAAGATTTGGGGTCAGCAGTACTACAATGTGTTCCAAATAACCAAAATGTTCTAGATGTGTGTGCTTTGTAACAGAATGTAATGCCTCTGTACATCACCCAGAAAACTTTACTTTTAATTGTGGGTGTACATTCAGGCCTCAAGGTGGAAATAAATGAGATTTTGAAAGTCTATAAAGTTATCTGCTAGCAGACTTGATAGTTTTGTCAGGTCTTGGTGAAGCTGTTGATACCAAGAGAGTTGTAAAATTTTTTTCTCTTGATACATCAGATAAACTTTTAGAGCACCTAAGGAAAAAAAGAACATTAATTTGTATGAATAATAGATATATGCCTTGGGAGCGATATCGAATATTCATGAATTGTGTTTATATTCAAGCAGCTCCTCTAACTCTTTTAAAATTAAGGTGCTGTGAATATGGTTTGGCAATAAAAACTTTAATACTAAAACCATCTGAAAGCACAGAAAAAGAATCTGACTTTGTTCCTTTGCTTTGTCAAGTACCTCAAAGTTTTTTCTTTAGTCATTTATATTTATTTAAATGTTATTGTTTTGTGAATTTTCTTTTTATAATTGTTGCCGTAACAGCTTGATTTCTCTTCCTGTGCTTAACTATTGATGGAATAAAAGGATGTCTTTTCATAACCGTAGCTTTTAAAGCGACCATGAACATCAGAGCTTCTCTTCTGAAGCTGTATAATTTTAGGCAGTACTGAAATGTCACTTTTAGAGTTAGATTCTAAATGTGGCAAAGTGAAACCTTTAGCTGTTTTCTAAATTATTTAAAAAGAAATGGCCTGATTGCTCCTTACAGAAGTTCAGTATTCAAATGGTGTTGGTAATGCAGCTGCTAGGAACCAGAACAAAGACAGCCTTACCCTGAGTGAACTCAGCTTGGCCTAAATGAATTTCCCAAAGACTTACGTTTGGAATTGTGGAGCTCAGTATTAGCAAATTAAACCACAGAAGAGTTGCAAGTCCTTTGCAGCATCCGTCAAGAAGCATTCAATGACTCCACAAATAAACAGAGAAAGCCTCTATAGCAACAGAGTGCATTTCCATTCTACAGGAGGAATCGTTCAACTTCTGCAGATTTGGGAAGCTGAGGCAGGACAGTGATCTGTCTCTGTGGATGTAAAGTACATATAGCTGTAACTGCTCTTAAGGAAGCCATTTTGTAGCTTAGTCAAATAGCTTTTGATTCAGGGAACCACATATATCATGTCCTGTGCTCATGAAATAGTTTCCAAATACTTTTAATAAATGAAAAAATAAAGGGTAGCCTTTTTGCAAAGTAAACTGGAGTGGCTGAAAAGAAGTTTTAGTTAACCAAGTAACTGAACAACACAATCAATTTCTAATCACAAATAAATATTTGAAGTTAGTCTATCAAAAAATACTATTCAATTAGCTGATAATGGCTTTAGTACACATTACTTTTATATTGGGTATTTACTGCAGTTTACATCATATATGTAACTGTTTAGGAGCCCAGGGAAAGTGACAGGCAGCAGTTAGCAGACTAATACTCAGCTGTGTGAAAACTACCTTGGTTTTCCCTTTATTGACAAAATATTGATCCATAACACTATTAATGCTATGATTGTCAGTTCAATTTGGATAGATCACTTTACCTCTCATGTTCTCAAATGGCAAAGATATTACCCAAAAGGAATGACCTGATTTCAGTTTAAGAAGGTTAAAGGTTAAAGGTTAGCTCAAAAGCATCATCTGCCTAGCTGCTTAACTTTAAACTGATCAATTTAATGAAAATCTGTTTTGCAGATGGTGTTTTAATGTCTTTGGCAGGATTTAGGCAGCTTTAACATTAGACGTATGCTAGTAAAAATTATTTCTTTATTTGACCAGAACAACACCTTTTCTTTTATGTTTTAAGGTAAAAGGCATGTGGGATATGGTATTTTGGCAAGAGACCCAGAAGCAGAAAGTGTTGATGATCTTTCCATATGGGCTCAAAACCAGAATACCCTTATGTCTATTGCTAACGATGACTGAAGAAACAAACAAAGCTGTATTCATTTTTTACCATAATGTTTTACTTTGAACCCATAAAAAAGAATTTTAGTCAGAACTGTCCTTGAAAAAGGCTTGTCGTCTTTGCCTAGGGTGGAATGCAACAGCATTAACATTTTTAACCTGGCAGAGCACGCTGATTGTCTCTTTCAGACCTTGTATTTGTAGACCAGCCATATTCTTTTTCCTACTCACAAACCGAGTAGTAATTGTGTTACTTAGCTGTAGATACCATAAATAATATGGCAAATTAGTCAATCCAAATGGTAAGTTTGATCTGATGGAGGTTATCTGAATAAACAGAGAATTAGATACTCGGGAGTGTAAAGCAGAGCTTTGTGTTTATGTCTTCTGAGAATTTGGCCCTCACAGTTTTTGCCAAGATAATTAAGTTTCAGCACAAGCACGTCTTTCTATTTTCAGATGTATGCAATTCAATAGGAATTTCTTGGGCTACTAATGCAATACTATTATATGTTAGCTTTGTAATTAGCTAGGACTCTATCCCTTTGCTGAAATGCATTGTAATATTACACACACAAGCATAGCTTGCATGTAGCAGTCATGAAAGTGGTGCCCTTTGTTTCATATTGACCTTCCAACTTATTTAAAAAAGAGTTTACAATGAGCCTTTGTTTTGTCCACAAATGATCATAAACAGCTTTTTAAAGAGCCCAATAAAATGAGATAATCACAAATGTATAACATCACATATTGAAAGGGTGGAAGAACAAACGGGGCTTTTACTATATTTTATAGGATGGATTTATAGTCTGTCCTTGGGTCACTTAGGGCCAAGAATTTTCATGGTCAGCTGCTTGGTCCTGCTAGCTAGCATCCGCTGCAGGAAATGCAAATACCGTGCAGCACCTGCTCTTCAGCTGGGGTTATGCACTGCTTTTTTAAAGCGAGGTGTCCACTTCTCTGCTGGTTCAAAGTCAAAATCTTAATTAGACTAGCTTTTTTTCTGCCTCTGTCATCAGCAAAGCAGAATAGTCTGTCTGGATTCCATAATGCTGTTTGCATATTTGGATTTTAAATCAACCAGGGATATTGAATGCTTTGCTCATCTTTATCACGTGCAGGAGGCACAAGTGGGATTTAGTCCTTAGGTAACTTTTAGTGTAACAGTTCCCCAAGGAACACTGCTTGGGTTTTTCTCATTATCCTTGTTCTGGATGAAAGCTTCGTTGTTAGGAATTAACAACTGAGGTGGGGGGTGTGAAGTACATGCATACGGGGATGAATGGACTAACAGCCCCCATCACTTTGTTCGCTTTACTCTGTTTGGCATGAAATGTTGATACTTGATCAGTCTGGAATTAACAGAAAGTCACATTCTTTTCATTTCAATTGTCCTGCACTAACTTTTTAATTTAAAATCAAATATCCTAGATATGTGCCAGTCCAATTATTGAACTGTCATTGTCCTAGTATGATGGTAAAAGAGGTCAGGAGATTGTGCAGCATTGATTTGCATAAAAATCATTGTGGAAAGGAAATTGGAATATGTCTGCACATCTGAGGAGCCAAAACATGTTTTGCTTAATCTTGTTCTTGTTGTTTGTTTAGGTGAAGAAAGCTGTTTTCAGTGATAAACAAAAGTTATTCTAATTTGTTGCTAAACATAAACCTCATGATAGAGGATATTTCGATTTTTATAGTACTTTCACGTTTATGTTCATTTAAAGTTTTAAATGTTTTATGAAATTTAATTTCCCCTGCAAGTTTTAGTTACTGTAATTCAGGTTATGCTGTTGTGCTTACATGTATGAAGAGAAACGAATGTTCAAAGAACACATTGTGTAGTCAGCTACACATAGCTATGCATAACGTATATGCCTACTGTATGTACTTACACACTTTAGAAAAGTACATTTATTTAAAAAAAAACCAAACAAGTTGTGGGCAAGCAGAATAGTAATTTCAAACTTATTTTTTTTATTTTAAATTTAAAATATAATAGTAGAGAAATAATTTTAACATTATATTTCCTGTATATTTAATTTGATATTCACATGTTGTCTCGCTCTCAGATAGTCCTACATAATGGTCCTTGTAAAAAAGCGCATGCATTGTATTCAGCTTATGGTGCACTGCTAAAGCAGAAAGGTACTCTCAAATCATGACTTAGAGAATCCCCATGTTCTTCCATGGAAAAGCTGTCCAGGATCCCAGTCTGCGTGCTGTCTTAGGTGAGGATGTATAAGGCTACTCTTTGAAAGGAGGCTGTAGCAGACCATTTGGGCACGACTTGCAATGCGCAGCCTGCCCAGTGGAGCCTGAGCTTGTAGCTCCTCTTGCAGAGTGAGCAAGGAGGAGAGCAAAAGCAGCATAAAGAGGATCAGCCTCATTTATTCAGTATGCTCAACACACAAAATGGCTGTATAACAGCTGTTTTTTTGTGCCTGGAGTTCTTTCATTCTGACATTAAGAGAAATATGTAATTATTTCTGACTGAGATTCAAAGTAGAGATGCAGTGTATAGTGTATGTAAGAGTATTATGTCAATGTGAGTGCATGTGTATATGTGCATAAATAGATTGCAGCTATGGATTTAGCAGCCACTCCCTCCCAGCCTTGCAACATAGATTTTCTTGTAACCCTTAGGAGATTTTAGCTGCTATTACGCAACTCACTACAGGTGTCTTCTCTGAAATTGTAATTACAGTTTACCAGACTCTCCCAGGTGGGATTTTTCTCCACCATCTCTTCCACGTATTTAAGAATGAGCACTAAAAAAAAAGACTGAGACATGACAGGAAAGTTCTATTTTGACATGCATATGTGTACTTCAGCTTTGCTATTGCTTTTGCTAAGTGATTTAGGAGAAACTTTACCTTGGTCTATGCATTTGTCAGTCCATCCAGACAAAATGCCAGAATTGGGAAATTATAGGAGGGTTGATGGGAATAAAACTTTAGAGACCTCACATGTACAGGACTGAGCTTTGAGCTGTTTGATACACAGCTCTTGAGACTGTATTGGCTCTATATGTGTCTGTCTTGCTAGACAGACAAATTCATTTTCTGCATTTACTTTTTTTCTCCTTTGGGGTAGCACTGGAGCAATGCTGCAGTCAGATTTTGTAGGGAAGGATAGTGAAGAGGCTGGTGTGAAATGCTGAGTAAGACCAATTCTGTTGGTTTTAGCAAGAACTGGGCACAATACAGGAGACATATTTTATTGGATAAACTTCCATGTGTATGTTTGTGGGCAAAATACAATACAGCACAACAGGAAATAGGTAGTAATTACATTAAATGTGAGTAGGGTTTTTATGTTAGTAAAACATAAATTACAAGTGGTAGCTTGTAATATTTTTTGATCCCGGTGGTCTGTCTGTTAGGCTAGGGTACTTAATACAGGCAGATAGTGCAGAATGATGATTGTACATCCTCGTGCTGATATATAAAGAAAGTGAAGCTTTGCTAAGAACCGCAAGACCTTCGCTTTGTAGACAGCCGTGAAGGAGGATGTCATGGAAATGACCCCCTTGGTCTGCAGCAGAAGGTGCCAGCCCTACAGTTCTGCAGCAGACAGATACACAGAGTATTGTGCACCATAGCCTCAGGGGAAACTGTATGTGCTACTCTCCCTGTGGGAGGGAAGGCATTAAGATAATCTTTAGCTTTGAAAGGCAGGGGGCATTGAAGGAAACAAAAATTGAGCAAAGGTAGTCCTTGAATGATGAAGTGTGCAGATTCCCATGCCTGGGGCATCCTACTGCAGTAGCAGTGACAAAAACAGAAAAAAAATGGTTTTGTCATATATGAAGAGTATGAGCAATACTCCCTGCTTATATGCATGAGTAGGAGACTACATATTGCTAATGGGAGCCATGAATGGTAATATACTAATCTTATTCCAAGAGTGGATATTTGACCACATGAGTTGCCTAACAAAAAATGTCATTTTTTATATTTAAAACTGTTATCCTAGAGTGTTAATCAAACCATGCTGTTAACATGATTCACATGTCTAAAATACTTGACTATATAACTACTGGTTTATTGCTGGATTGTGTGCAGGCAACCTAGCACATAGGGACAATATTCAGGAGTCTGCCCGAAGAAGAATGTTTATTTGTAATCTCTGTTCTCCCTTGTAAACTCTCCCAAAGAAGAACATACGCCGCTTCCTTGCATTGCCCCTGGAGAGAAGAACCATAGAGCCACCTCTACCCATAAAGGCAGCACAGAATCTGCTGTTCAGGGATAGTTTGTGCCCAAACTTTTTATAGAAAAATAGGTTACCCTTATTCAGAGAGAGTTCAAGATCAATCCTGTTGTGAGGACCCTGTTTAAAACAAAGGCTTACCAGGTATGACTGATGTTATCCTTATGCTAAATTCAGAAATCTGGGTCCTAATGGCAAAAGAGAAGGAAGGGCACTTCTTACTCAGAGAATCATAGAATCAGAATATCTAGAAACCAGAACAGTAACCTAGACAAAAACTTGCTCTCTGGGAAATAGATTGAGGTAAAAATACTGAAGTTTTCTAATTGAATAAACACTTTGTGAATGACCAGAAGCTTGATATTTTAACAGCTAGAACAATGAAACAAAGTCTAAGGAGGATCTTGGTATTCTTTCTCTTTGTGTCTGCTAGTGATGAGAGCATGGAAAAAGGCTTGCTTTAGTACTGAAATGAGACAGCTTTTAGTATCTAGATGTTACTATTTTGGAAACACCCTTTGGCATTTGCAGATATGTACGCAGCTAATGAATGACTGGAAATTAGGAAGAAAGAAGTTGGTGGAAAAAACGAGGCCAAACTGCAAGTCTTTCTGAAAACCTTATGTCCTTATTTGTCCAGGAACTTCTGTGACTCAAAATCTTTGGCCCAGGAGGAAATCAGGACCCTGCTGGGATATATCAGAGCAGGATCTTCTGAAGTCAGCTCTCAGATGACAAAGATCACAGGCCACAAAAAATAGTTTAAGACTAATTTTACTAAATTTGTGACCTAGAGTCATTGAGCAGATTTGAAAGCACTACTGTATTGGCCCCTGGGACTGTCCCTGTTGCAGATGCATCTCAGAAATAGGTGTTGTATCTAAGTTGTGGATATCCTTTGTCAGTTTTTGACTTGCTAAGATAATCTCATAGGCGATGGTGAATTGGATATGCTGTCAATGTGCTCTGTCTCCCTGTTCCTGTATCCACTGGTATTTCTTGTAGCATGTCAGGCGTCTCCAGTATCTTCATGATACTTGAATTTCTATGACTTATAGAACTCAAGGGAAGAAAATCTTCGGAACTAGTCATTAGGACTCCTGATGAGTATTTTTGAGAAAGAGCAGATCCTTTCTCAGTTAGACACTTTGTAGTCTCTTTGCATGTTTTTTTTTTTCATTTCTTGAAAAACAAAAATAGGTTTGTGGGATCACCTATGACTCAACATATTACATGTAGCAACTGGATCCACAAGTCTTTCTGCGTGTTTCTTTTCTTTCATGAGTTATCCACTGAACAGCTCAAATTCTGTAGCCTCAGCTGCCTCAAAAGTATCAAACAGATGATAAGGTTTACCTGAAGCATTTTGGGGTATACAAAGGACAAGAGCTCGTTCTGAAGAGTTGTATGTATGTAATATTTTTTATGATAAGGAAGAGAGTTGAGCTGGTAATCAATAAAAGGAGAACTCTGAAATCTCATGTTACAGAGTTCAAGCCTGTATCCCAGTTCGCTCAGCTTTTGTGCTCTGCAGATACAAAGGCTTTGTGCCTCACGTGTTCACAACAGGAACTAAACACGTCTCTTCTTTACTTCTAGTAGTTGTTTGTCCTAATAGATTTAGAAGGTAAGCTCAATACTGTCTGGACTAGGAAACAGAGCATGGCCTTGGGAAAAAAGAAAATGTGTCTCTAACCGAGCAGAGCTGAGTGAGAGGTTGGCCCCCAATATGTTTGGCAGTCTAGATGGAACTTACAGAAATGTAATTAAGCATACCACTTAATTTCTTCACATATGTGAAGAAATATGTCTTTCTGTCTGCCTATATTTATCTGTACATGTGCTTAATAGAGTGTCTGTTACTGGGAGGAGTGAGTTAGAGATGGAGTCTGAAGTTGTTCATGCTCATGAGAACTGAGAGAGACAGATATTATCCAACACTAGTGTTAGGGAGGAAGTCATAGTTGTTGGAGGCTGGGTTTCTTGCACAGGGGGTGCAGTGGAAGCAAAAAGGCAAGTGTGTGTGCTTATAAAAGTGTACACTTCCCAAGAGCATAAACAGAATTTAAAACTATGTGTGTCTATACATACCCCAGGCTGCTACTGTCACCTATGATAATACTGTACAAAGGTCTATATATGTTAGTGTCTGCTGTAGTAAAGGTTAGATTTCCATTTCTGTTCTAATTTCCTTCTCCTAGTTACTCATAATTTTCTTATAGACACTTTTAGGGCTGAAATTATCAGGATTTGGTCTGGGTGTAAAGAATATTTCTTTCTTCTTTGGAGCTGTTTCTGAGTCACTTAATCATGAGAGATTTTTCAACCTGTCCTAATGAAAAATATACCATTGCAAATAAAGTTAGTCAAGTACATCTCTTGCAGTGGCTGTCCATAACAGAAGAGAATGCTATTTTAGAAGCAACAACACATTAATAGGCCAAGTATGCAATCATTGTCCTATCACAGCAAATTATACCATTAGTCCACCTTATCTAATCTCTTTGCTCCAGACTGGCTAACAACAATTGCTTCTCAGAGAAGAGCAAAAAAATCTTTCATGGGCAAATATGGAATAATGTTGCTTATACAGGAAAATTCTTTTTCTTCTTGTATGTCCATTGTACTTAAAGAACAATGAATTAACATTGTATGAATTCAAGTACCTTTTTTTTCCCCAGAAGTGGTTTTTGGGTGGTCTTATATGTACACAAATATCAAGTCAGTTTATAAACTGACCTCTTGGCTCAATCACATGCAGTGGGAAGGAGTTCCACAGGTTAATTTAACCTGCATATAAATATAATTTTTCAGCTTTTAAAAATTTCTGTCATTCATTTAAGTTATTAAGTTTTGTTTGTTTATTCATCTGGTAACAGAACAAGAAAGAT
Organism: Gymnogyps californianus; assembly: GCF_018139145.2. Taxonomy (NCBI): domain Eukaryota; kingdom Metazoa; phylum Chordata; class Aves; order Accipitriformes; family Cathartidae; genus Gymnogyps; species Gymnogyps californianus. The sequence goes on along the minus strand of NC_059472.1, from coordinate 33,418,632 downwards.
CATGTGTTCTTACTTGCTTTACGATCTTTCTATATAATCTTTATATCTTCATAATAATCTTTATGATTATTTTATGAGCTTTCTGTCATGTCTCTCTTTTACTTACACTATTCATACACCAAAGAATTTCAATCTATTCAGTGTTGCTTTTAGTGGAAGTTTTTCCACATTTCTGCTAATCCCATCACTAATCTCTGAACTCCTTCTACCCCTGCTAAATTTTTCTTGAGATATACAGATATTTCAGAACTGAACAGACTGTTCTCAGTGGAGCTGTATGAACTTACTGTCCATGCCTGGTGCATCCAAAAATATAATCTGCTTTAAACAAATCCTATTGCATTCTGTGCTGGAAATATGTTGCCTTTCATTGCATGTCTCTTCCCACGCTCCCCTTCATACTGATGCCCAAGTGTCCTAGAGCAGTTACATTTAACTTAGACACCAGTAACATGTTTGATTGGTTCAAATTGTTCTTTCTAATATACATTTTCTTGGATTCATTTGTCAATACTGAATTTCACCTGTGTGCTCAGCTAGCTTTAAACCTCTCTGGCATTCCTGATAGTTCTTGATTGGCATGAATTCGTGTACGCCCTCTGCAAGATCAGTCCTAGTTTGATGTTAGAAGACCCAGAGATAACTTTTGTTCTGTTAAATGGCCTGTTAGTTCCTCTAGCTTGTTTTCTGTCTCTGCCAGTTTCTAATCCATGACTTTTTTGCCTCTGTGTTAGGTGCCTACATTAAGTGGTTAGGCCACTTCCTGCTTAGTCAGCCGAGAGGGAAAAACTCCAGCTCTGAATTACCCCATGGAAGGATTCATTTCTCCCTAATATTAAGAGAGTGAGGGAAAGAAGCATCCAGCTCACTCCCGTGTCACATTGCCTGTCTCTTCAGCCAGCTGCCTCTTGTTGCTTTCCCACATTTATTGCTATACATAGTGACTTGGGGTGCAAATTCCCGTAGGCAGTTAACTATTCGTTGAGTCTGAAGAACAGAAATAACTCATTAGCCATCTGTCTGCAAATATTTACCCCAGATATTAATTTGCTGGTTCAAAACAGAGGATGTTGTTTCTGCATGTGGACTACAAGGCTGAGGCATAACGCAAATGGACTCTTTGTAGTGTGCTCTTTTTATACTATTCAGTGCTAACTTTAATGTATTATTGATTGTTATTAAGGTACACCATGAAATACAGATGGGATAGCTGTTGTGGTTGAACTCATACTGTGGGAGCTGTGTTGACTTTTGGATTGTTCTGGCCTTCATGCTGCTTGACATTAAAACCTTTCACGTTAGGGTTTAGAAGAGAAAGAAATATATAGTAACTAAGTTTACCCTGTGTGTAGTGTGAAGTAATGTGCAAATATGATGCCAAATGCCCTCCCCACCAAGTCAGCACAAAATTTGAAATGAAATGCTAATTTCAGAGCAAGCCAGGAAGTTCCCGATTCCCTGTGTGAGTATATACAAACACCAGTTTAGGGCAGTCGCCACCTGAATTTAAATTAGCTGTGCTACCTGCCAGTGGTGAAGGAAGTGCTAAAAGTGGAGGGATTAGGGGTCTGATATTCAGAAATGCTGAATTCTAGCAGCTCCTGTTGATTGCATGTGTTTAGCATCCTGGGGTCCAAGGTCACTCTCAGGCGGTGACTGCCTCCTCTGTGCTGACTGCCAGCCTCCGTCCTTGCACAGCCCTCTTGGCTGGATGCATCGGCTAGTTTGAAATACACAAAAATTGCATCAGAGGATCAATTACTGCTGAAATGTCACTACTGAACCCTGTAATACTGCTAATTAGTTAAAGTAAAAGAGGCATGTTGGTATTCATTTATCTTGGCTGTAGCTCGCTGAATATCTTTTCACAAAAATTAGGTTTGAAATACTTTAGATTCTCCCCCCTCCCTCTTTCTGGAAAGTTAAAGTACATAACTGTTGTTTTTTTCCTTTTTTCTTTCCTATGTCCCTGTAAAATGAAATACTTCTAAATGGTTCTCACTATCTCTAGCAGTTTGCGTCTTAGAATAGTTTACTTGTGTTTGAAACTCTTAAAAGAGGGTATTAGTCATTGGAGAAAACTTGAAATAAGGAAACGTATGACAAACACATGGTCATAGGACAACCCTCTCTAACCTTGGCTCAGCTCCCTTTCTGCCATTAATGGAGCAAAAGAAATTGGAGATTTGATGCAAGTTCCCTGCCGTGGGGGAGGGCAGGATTACTCTGCTCATGTCCGGGAGTCCCTGGCTGGCAGAGCGCCAGCTGTCTGTGCACTGTCCTTCCCACCACACACCACACAGGGGATGTGTCAGGAGAAGGACCGGGAAGGGCGGTAGCTAGAGCGCATGTAAGTGTGTCTGTGACGAGACTGAAATTTCCCCCTGCACAGGGAGCCGTGGGGAGCTCCCGGGTAGAGCCGACTCAGTGGGATGCTGGTGACTGCAGGAACCTTTTTATTGGGGACAGAAAGGCAGAGGCTGCTGTCACAAACTGTAGGGTCTGACTGTAGTCCTGTATTTTGATCCCTTGCTCAGGTAGGTTTCATTTCTCATGTGCTCACCTTGCAGGGAGGCTGGCTGGGCTGTGTCAGTGCGTTCTGGGCTTGATGAACTACTGCAGTTGTTTCCAAGCACCGGTTGTTCTTTTTAGTTGCTAAAACACATACCAGGCTGTCATTCACACACCCCGTCTTCCAACATTTCATCTAGCATTTAGTTTTTGGTGAGGATTATTTCCTCAGTTTGCCACAAAGATAAGATATTCAGCTGCCAGTGGCATGAGCAGAGTCCGTGAGGTGTTTTCTTTAGTATGAGATAGGTCATGTTGTTAAAAAAAAGTCTAAACATTTGCAAAGATACAGGAAAAATACAGGGGGTTTACTGGTTGTGTGACTTTTTATCCTCTGTAGAACTTGTCTGAAGCTTTAAAAAAATTGTTTGTTTCCTATTAAAATGGTGATGAGAGGAAAGAGATGGGAAGAATGTGGGCCAAATCCATCTTTGTTGTAGTATCGCTGATCTCGGTAGTGTTACTCCAAGAATGGAGTTGGCCCAGGAGCCTTCCAAAATGACAGTGTTTCTTAACTCTGTCAATTGACTGGGACATGGCTCTCCTGTGGTTTGACTACTGTGGTTTGTCACTACTGTGAGAAATTATCCAGTTCAAAAAGTTCTGTTATTTGGGTAATTTCTTGCTGAAATTGATGGTTACTGTTTCTGTTTTTCTCCCGAAGTTTATTTCTAGGGTTTTTCCATTTGTTTCTGGTGCTGTAGAGAAAAGGCTAGTTACAAAGGAAGAGTCAGAGAGACTGTTCCACAAAGAGGATGTGAAAAAGAGGAGAGGATTTGAATTTGGAAGTGTTTTCCCTCTCACCAAAACAGCTCCCCTGTTTCATACAGAGTGTGTGTTGTTAGAACGAAATCCACCTCCTAAATATCTTTTACAGATCAAAACAGGTTACTGCGTATTGATAACCATGACATACTTTGTGAGCATACACACTAGGTCACCTCATCCATAGCCTGTTTCTCCTCTTAAATTATTGCACATTTGTGAGCATTTCTCAAGCAGCTACTATTTAAAACCAGAAAGCCTCCACCCTGAAAGGCCCCAACCTGTCAGAAACATTTCCTCTCTTGCCTCAAGCTTGGAATTTCACTCTAAAACGCCAGCTCCCTCAGGACTGTGCATAGTGTCATCTTTGCCTCGTGGTTTACTCTCTGCAACCTCAGTTGCGCACACATACGGCCAGTGTTTACCACCTCACCACATTCTTCTTCTTCCTACTCTACCAACATCTCTACGTGTCTATTTTCACACTGCCATCTACATCTGGAACAGTGTCATTTCTGCAGCACTTAGCCCGATTTCACTCTTGCCAAGCCCCAAACTCCTTTATATTTTTCCTCTTTTCTGCCAATAATCTTTCCTACTTTCTCTTGTGTATACATGCGTGAGTGTTTGTGTACATTATCAAATATGCATTTCTAATTATTTGGGATGAGTGGATAAAGGTTTTATTGTCTCGAGCTTGAGTTGGCTGTGTTGTTTTAAGTAATAAAGACAGAAAAAGGTATGCTGACCATCCCACAGGAAACTATCATGCATTTTGAACCTCCTGCATATTTTGCATTAGGAAAAATATGTTAGAAATTTGTAGAACGCTCTTTAACTGTATCAATACTCTTTTTTTCATATGGCTGTATGTACTAAGCCAAGCTCCACTAATACTAAGGGGAAAAAACACCGCTGTGACTTTGTGACTAATATATTTTAGAAACGTCTTACATTTTTCCTATAATAGCTTTTCCATACATAATAGTGTTTCAGTTTGAAGGTCTGACATCTCAAGGCCTATCAGAGCTAAAAACAAGTGCTAGCATTCTGTTGGAAAGCTGGAAACTTCCCACCTCCAGTGCTATAAAACTCCTTTTTCAGACTCACAGATCACAAGATTAACACATCATTGGTAGAAGGCCCATCCTGGGTGTTGGCCCAATGTAATCTGAAAGGAAATTTTTCCATTTAAAAGGAAGCAAGGAAAAAGACTTGATGGTGGTTTGCAGCAAAACCAAACTAATGACAGCTGATTTAAATTATCTGGGCTGGGAGCATTAATAATAATTACCCTTGGAGACAATTTTAGGTCTTGTTTCAAGCACAGAGATTATGTTGACACCATCTTCTAGGACTGACTTGAGACTTCTCTGAAGACCATGCTCCTCTACCTTCCACACGACAGGTATAGAAATGTACCTTGGGCGGTCAGAGCATTCTTTGTGAAGGATGCTGGACCTGTGCTGGGTTCACACTGGCAATCCAAAGTCTTCCATGTGGCACAAATAAGGCTGGGATGCTGGCAAAATACAGCATATAAGAGCTCCAGACCATGGTCTTTCATTCTGTTTTAGGCATAACCAGTGGGGCAAATAGAAATAATTATCTGGCTATATAAAGGTGTTAGACCAGGGGTTTGAAATTCTCAGTACATATCCCAATGAGACTCTGTGTTGTCGTTTAGAAAGGGTTAAGATTTGGCCCAACTCAAGCAAAAGGTAAATTTTCCATTGACTTTGGTGGCACTAAGATTTCACACATGACACTGTTAAATCTATGCTATATAAAGCTTTGTATACATGCATAAGTATATAATATATATCACAAGCATGTACAAATATGTTTCTGTATATTTTAGCCAATTATATAAACTGTGTTTAAACCATCTAATATGCAGATGTCTAGAATGAATGAACTAAAAAGTCTGGATAGTGGTAAAATATTCAGAGAATGTAATGGGTGCACGTTTAGCACAATTATAATATTGAGAGGTTTTGTTCTATTTATCAGATGCCTTCCTCTACTGTAAAATCATGGCTTTTTTTCCTAGTTACATCGGTTTTCAGCTACAGATGTTTTACATTATAAAACTGTGTAAAACAGACTAAAAACTGGGAAGTGTAAGACCAGATAAGCTGAAGACTTAAGTGCTTTGGGCTAACTTCTCTTACCAGCTTTCAGAGATACAGAGGGAGACTGTATTTGAAACCCCTCATCAGAGCAAAATGAATGTTTTAGCATTCTCGGACATAATATCAGGCTAACATGCTCCCTGATTGACATCCAGTGCATACTGTATAATTGCCAGCCTGCTTCTCCGAGTGCCTTCAAGATTACATTTTTTTAATGTCCCAATATTAATAACCAGATGTGGTCTTCTTCCTGCCCAGGGGTCAAGCTAGCTGGCCAGGTCAGGCTGTTTGTCTGTGTGCACAGACTGTGAAGTCTATTCAGAATGACAGGTATGGGGGGGGGGCGGGTAGGGTGTTAACCTCAAGACCACCAAAAGGGACTTCTCCCTGCTGGGAACAAAGACCAGCAGGAGCTTCAGCCTTTTTCAGTACTCCTGGGATTTTAACCAAGTGAACAAAAGATGATGCACAGCTGAAGAAATGCTCTTCACAACTGATACATAATTTAAGATGTTCAGTTACAAACAACCGGATATGTATTTGTGATTTCATTTGAACACAGTCCAATTATCTGCAGTCAGTTAATATTTTTGTATGCGTAGTTTCTGTATGCTGCTTTATACATTGAGAAGATGCTCAATTGCTGGTCTTCAAATACACGCTAGCCTTGAAAATAGCCCTAGCACTTAAAGAAATAGCATTAAACCACCAGCAGTTGCTATGGGGTGTTTTGTGCCTTCTCGTTAATGTTTGCCAGTCTACGTGTAGAATTATTTTATAGTGGATAGTATGATATAGTTTCATTAAACATATATTATAAAACCGTTTACTCCTCACTCTCTCTTTTTGTTAGGTAAAAAAAATTCAAAAGAAGAAGCTATTTGTTTCCTAATTGATTTTCTACGTTAGTTGTTCATTGAATAGATAAGTAGTGCCTGTGATATTTGATTACAGAGCAAGGCACCCATTTAACCTTCCGTTCTTTCCTGGCCAGGATTTCAAATACAATACAACGCACCTCCCTTAGGCTCAGTAGGATTAGACTGCTAGCAGTAATCCCTGATGCTATGAAATAGACCTGATAGAACTTCAACTCACTTGTTTAGTATTATGCTCATGAATTTCAGCTCATCTAGTTGCATTAACCCTTTGGGAACTTGTGTGGCTTATGCTGCTATAAATAATAATAAATATTATAACAAACAATGGTAGATACATATCAAAACTTATTAACGTGTTTTAAAGAATTCACTTTTACTTGATGATCAAAATGTAAAATTCACATTGAAATGAATTTAGCCACTGTAGTATAAATCCTCAGAGTTTCTTTTAATTCTAATGTCCAGAAGTCTTTTGCAGTTCAACAGTATCTTTAAACAGTTCAGTCTCAATTTGTGCACTGATTTTTAAAAATTATTTTAATGAATTTTAGTTCTCAAGGTTGCACTGAAAGGGCAGACAACTGGTATCTGCTAACTTCAGAGCATCGGTGCAGAATCTCGCAGTATAATGACTTGAATGCAAGCATGGTCCTAGGGTAAAGAGGAGGGGTACTGGTACCTGAGCTATCACTTCCTGGCTTTTCTGCTGATAGCAGCAATCTTGATAAGGGCAACAGTGACTTTTGATGACTTATGCCCCCATCAAAAAACAGTGAGAGTGCCAGACCATTTCTGATGGACTGCTAGACAGCTGGCAGGCAAAAGCGTAATCACTCCAGATTTGAACTACTCTTTTGAATTGGTGACTTCTATTTAAATGCTGATTTTTAATCTGGCCAAATCACTATAGGGAATAACTCTGTACTAGCAATAAGAAGGAACAGATCTTTTCCGTCTTTCATTTTCAGGATCCTAAAACCCACCAATGAAATATATATCGTTTCCTATGTTCCTGTTCAACCTTTAGTGGAAAGGCTCATTAAATGTTCATGTGCACAACTAATTGTATTAATTATTGAAATGAATATATATATATATGTTTTAGAATATTTGAAGTCAATTACAATGAAAAAATGTGGAGAGTTTGACTTGGGAACTCTAACCTACTCTCACTTTCTTGGCAGAAGATAGCATCAAATTAGGACTGACTGAATATGCACATTCAGACATCAGTTGGGGAAACTACTGTTCCTTCAATACACCTGCATGTGGAATTGCTATATTTAAAGGCAAAATGACAGGCAAGATGAGTGCTACTAGCTGCACTTGATGACACAGGCATCGGGGCATTTCTTTGCCCCTTAGACACTATTAAAGGCATGCCTATTATTGTAGATCTGTCGGATACTCTTGATACATTTGATGATAAAGTGGTATTGATGAATAGCTGAAGGCCATGAGAGCAATAAATGAAGTTACTCTTGAGTGACTCCATTCTTTTTTTGCAGGAGGACTCGGGAGTGGGGGCAGTTTGGGGTGGTTGTTCATCAGCCCAGTGGGTGCACTCATGTGCTCCCATGTGGAGTATTGCTGAGTTCTAGTCTGTCACCCTTCTTGATCAACATATGCCCAAGGCCATTACGTGAGAATCATCTGTGCTTGAGGTGAGGGTGTCTCCAAGATGAAGATGATTTTCACCCGCACAACTATTTCATCAGAGTTGGATAGTGAAAACAATTGTTTGACTCAGTATCTAGCCAGGCTTGGGGTTTGGATATACCAGTTGTGTTGTAAACCGAGGTCATGCTGGTGGGATTCAACAGTTGGTAGAAATGGTGAAGGCAGCATCGTGTAGCTGTCCTGCAGTCATAAACCTTGCTGGATTCTACGTTTGGCTACTGAGGTAACCCAAGGTGTGATAAGCATGCCTTGGTCATTTATATATGGCCAATTGCTAAATGGATGGATGTTGTTTCTCTTTCAAATCAGCTTCTCTCAATTTCTTTTGTTTTAGAAATATCTTCCAAAAAATTGTGCTCAGTCCTGCCACTGCTGCTCAACCTACAGTCATTTGCAATATTTAATACATTTAAACTATTGTGCTTTGTTGGTTAGTTTTGGTTTGACACATGGTATATTTTTGTTCCCTGATTGATTGCAAATGTACCATTAGAAATTGGCTGTTTTGTGAATGCTCAGTTTACACATTCAGAATGTGCTTTGCTTGGGTATTCTGCAGTATGCATTTAAACATAGCTGTTTCTGAAACAAATTCCTTGCTTAGGTCAGCAGATTTAGTTTGTAGAAATTCACAGAAAACAAACAGCCAAGAAGTGGGGCATGGAAGGAGCTAATTCAGGAATTTGAGACGAATATATCTAGTATTTTCCAGCTCTCCTTCTGATGCTTTAGTTCTAAATGCAGAACGTAATGGCCCACATTTTGCTACCTTCAGATTTGATAAGAAAAGAGAGGTAAACCTCCAAACTTTTGGGAGATTTGAGCTGCCAGGAATATAGCTGTCTGTCCATTAACCAGTGCTTCTGACAGCAAGTATTTTGCAGCTGCTGTCCCAGATCTATTCCAACTCTCACAACTTGTTTCTAGTTGTAGTTTCACTCTGTTTCAACCTATAAAGTCTTAAATGAGTCAGACCCTGATTCTCTCTGAAAACCTCGCTTCACCTATGTGATTCAGATCAGCTAGCAGTGCCCTGGGCTTAATCTCAAAGATGCTGGAAGCTTGTGTTTTCAGCGAGTGGTTGGCAAATGCAGAATCTGCTTTCTCGCTTTCTTGATCAAAGTTTGTAATTTTTGATCGTTCCACCACATAGCACTTGTCTTTCAGATTCTTACAGGATAAAGGGAGTAAAGGGTGCCCATGGTGGGAAAGTTTGTCCTTAGGCAAAAGAAATTTTGATGACTTGGATATCAGTACTATTTATTAACATGCTTTTACTTGGCAAAGCAAAAAAATGGTGGCTTTTGTGTGTGCGTGTGTGTGTGAAGGGAATCTTATTAAGTCTAAATAAATAGACTGTAGGAACCATGGTAATACTTTACACTTCTGTAAAGCCTTTATTCAGAGGCTTTCAAAATGTTTTAACAATGTTAATTAAATTCAGTGCTCCTCCATTCTGTGTTAGCCTAAGTGCATATAGGGCCATCTTCATGTACATACTGGTAGACTAGAAGGAAGCTCGTGTTTAACTGTGTGCAGCAGCATTACACTGCAAGTATTTTCAAGGCAGGTGAAAAAAAAAAAAAGCTGTTTTCAAGTGAAACTGCACAGGGAATTGCCTGTAGGTAGGCAAAACATAATTACAAGTTGAAATTTGGCCAAGACATTTGTCTTAACACTCTTCCTCCTTTGAAAAAAATGTGCCACGTACTTAATAACTTTATTAAGTACAAGCAGTTATGAAATCTGTTCTTTGTTTCAACCAAAAGAAAACATTTCCTAATAGGACGGTGCTGTTAAACACCAAGCCAGGGCACTGACTCATTACTAATTTAGACAGAGCGCACCATCAATGAATTACCAAAACTCTTTTTTGTAGCACTGGTGTTTTCCTTGGAGATCTCCCCTCCAAGTTCTGACCCTGCTTTAGCCTGCGAGATCTGAAGGGATCACAGCACAAGGTGGTATGGCTTAGGGCTGTATATAAAATGATGAAGGAGAGAGTGAAACCCAGCCATGTGCTCCCTTTACTCGACATTGTAGTAGGAGAGGGTGGTGGCGTTCAGTGAAACTCAGAGCTACTCCTGTTTTCTGCAGTAAATAATCAGCCTGTGAAATTCACTGCTGCAGTGGGGAGTTACCCGGATAAACAGTTTATCAGGATTTTGAAGAAGGATAAGAGGATGAACATTAATGATGTTTCTGATTATGTGGGCTAAAACAAAAAGATACAAGAACGTTTGGTTCTCTATTATTATTGTTAAAGTCAGGATATAAACAGACTGTCTTCTAGGGTCAGGCAAGGATCCCTCATCACACTGCACACTCATTTACACTGTCTAAGGGCCTGTGTTTGTACCCTGCTTTTCTGCGAATCTGATACTAGCTACTTGCACAGACAGCATGTTGGAATAGCCGGGCCAAGGGTATGATTCATAGTGTTACTCCTATGTTTACATCTCTGTCTCCCTCAGTGACTGTTCTCAGAGGACAGCATTAGACTTCAAAAATGAATACAAGAACTGAGTGTTTCAAATGTAAATAAGATGCCTTTCTATTGGCAATTTTAGTCTTGCTAAGGCAAGGTACTACTCCAGCAGTAAACAACTGAATCTGCATGTCTGGGTTATATTTTTTTTTCTTTGTCAACTTATCACTCAGTGTGGGAGAGGAGTGTCTGCGTCATAATTAGTGTTTCATTTATTTAATTTGGAAGTACAAACAATAGACAGAAAGGGCCATTTGGCAACTAATTAATTTGCTTCTGCTCAAAGAACATGACAGAAAGTTTCCCTTCAGAAGAGCATTCTTAGACCGGTGGACTTGCATTTTCACATTTGAGGAATAGTTCATCAGCATTACTCCATAGATAATTTGATATCCTAAGTACAGCATGTAAAGGTACAGACTTTGAATATGTTTTTTGAACTAAGATGACTATTGGAAATGCTTTATAGATCATTCTAAGAGCAGTTATGATTCAGTGCCACAGAACATCTCTCCACGTTTTTAAGAAGCACAACAATTTTATTCCACCTCTTGGAAGAGAACGGGGCATCTGCTGCCTGGCTCCTGTGATAGCTAGTTTCTGCAGAATTCACATGGGACCATGCAAGATCTGGCTTGACTCAGGTTACTGTTTTTCACTGCAGTTTTGTCGGCATCGCAGTAACATGTTAACTCTGTGTGGTAGCCGTTATTAATTGTTCGGTGCACTCTGCTCTGAGCAAGGATTAGGAAGACAAACTCCAGTGTTGTGAACTTTATTATCAGAATAAACAATCCAGACCTACCAAGGTTGTGTCCAGGTTGCTCTCTGGGTCTTGCCACGGCGACTCTCCATCCCTGGCCAGTCAATCTGTGTGTGGAAACCAGGCCTGAAAGGGAATAGGGGAAGTGGAGGTAAAATGATGCACTGCAGGGATTTGTCCCAACACAGAGCTGGGAGATGACAGGGCATGCACTTGGAGACTCTGCCTGGGAAGCACTACTGGTTTCTGTAATGCAGACAGAGTGTGGGAGAGCAGAAGATTTGAGTTGCAGTAGGGGGATCAATCTTCTTTAGGGAGGGGCATATTGTTGAGCATGGTATTTTTCACTTTTCTGTATTTCCCCTTTCCCTGCAGAGTGTTAATAATGTACTGGAGAATTCCCAGACTTTAGGATGTCAGTGGGTCTTGAAGAAGAGCTGTAAGAGGGAAAAGTATTGCTTGACCCAAAAGAACAGGAAAGCTTCTTCTGGTAGAAAGGAAGAAAACACATTGATTATTTGAGGAAGGACCTCAAAGGGAAAATTGAGATGCAGTTTTTCCAGACAGCCAGGCTGTAATGGTAAAAACTACAGAGCAAAAAACGTTGGCCCAAACAAAGCTATGCAGACCCTGGAAAGTGAACTGATGTGGAAGCCAGTCAAAGGCTTTCAAATAAGACCTTCTTCAAATAAAGTCCAAGTAGCAAGAGAAACAAGACTACTGCAAAGTAAAGATGAGAACAGTTTTATTAATGCTGTTCAGTGAATGAACTAACATTTAATAGATTTTTATCATATCTTCCTCACATATCTCTGCAAAGGACTGTAGTTAGTAATACTGGTATTACAAGTTAGCTTATTGTAAATATTAATTGTAATAACATTGTAATGTAAGCACTGTAATGTACCTTTTAAAGTTAAATATCCTTGTAGAGGAATCAGTTTTTTCTTTGTTATTTCTAGTCTTAGCCAGAGGTGTGTAGAAGGCGGAGGGGAATAAGGATTATTTTAATCCCCAAGTCAGACATGGGTATGTGAGTGGGCACTGGCATGCAGACCAGCTAAATCTATTATTCTGAAGCAATGTACAGTAGCTCCTAGTATGGACAATGATAAATAACATTGACCTAAAACAGGAATGATTTTAAGCCACCTTCACTTATCCAGCTTTATGGACATCTGAAAATAGAAGTTGATTTGTCTTTGCATCAATCTGTATATAAGGCTCATTAAATGATTTAATATAATTAGAAGTCAGATGTCCATTCTCTTAGTCACTTATTTGTGTATTATACGTTGTCACAATAGGTTAGAATAAATTGAAAATAAACATGCAAATAACATTAAAAACAGAATGTAAAAATAGTATTTACTTTTATTGATCGCATCCCCAAAGATCTGAACCAAAGCTGTTCAAAACAAACAAGAGTCCTTTTTACTCTCTCCTTTTTACAACTGTCCTTTGAATCAGGGATTCAAACCTGAAATAACACAGTGGCATTTGCGGACAGTTTCAGAGAGAAATGAAAGATTCACTGGATACTGACACAGTCTTAGGGGTTTTTTTGTTGTCTTGGGTGTTGTGTGTTTTTTTCCCTATTCTCCCCCCCCCCCCCCCCCCCCCCCCCGTAACAGTGGTACTTCTAGGTTTAGCTTGAAGGATTTTAGTAGTTCAGGCAAAGAGGAAGCTTTTGTCTCTAAGGCTCGCACTTCAGCCCCTTCAACAGAAAAGGTTCAATTTTAGAAATATTTTTAAGCTTTTTAATAATAAGCGATGAGCCAGGCTTTTAGAAAATATGGCTGATGTAGCCACTAGGTAGTAATATAAGGAAATAAAAAGTCTCTTCTCAAGCATCCCTTTTGTGTCATACAGCAGTACTAAGTGGAGTTTCTTTTTTAAGTGCATGTCCAGGTCAGATTCTCTTTTCCCTCAGTGACTGTGATGACAGTCAATCTTCCAACTGTTACACAATATCATGGTCCCCAAAAACTCAGCAAGGAAAGCTCAGCTAATATGAGACATATGCTAATAAAAGACTGGTTTTCCTTTTTTTTGATTTTTTTTTTAATGCAGATGCCAGATGACACGTCCAAATAAGCACTTAAAAAATGCTTGGTAAAAGTTTATTGATGGATGTCATTACTGCAAGTCCTCATGCGTGCCCCTTTGAAAAAAGGTGGTCACTTATTAGAGACTAGAGACAGAACATTTACTTGAATAAAATTATTAATAAAGTACATCAAGACTTGTTTCTATTAGTATTGGTCCATGAATACTTCATGTGCTAATTTAGGGCTTAGGGATATTTAGTCATACAAGCCCTCCAGTCTGAAATAAGCATGTACCTTATTATTATTATTTAAACACTGGCCTTTAATGTTTTGAATATATTTATAAAACATACTTGTCGTCTTCATAAAATTAAAAACATCTGCTATGGCTTTTCAGTTAAAATGTTGTGGACATGCAAGTCCGGTGATAGGTCAGTCTGCCATTTTGAATGGTAATTAAGCTGACAGTGCACCCTGTACCAGTGAGACTGTGAAAACAAACAAAAAAGGCAGATGGTTCATTTAGTTTAGTAATTGTAATTTGTTGTTCATTAAAAGTAATTCCCACACAGGCATTTTCTATGCAGATGAAGTGTATGGAAAATTTTATTCTACTAACCTGTCCTAATAATTATTTTTGTTAGTGTAATTTACACCGACATTTGATAGGCAGTTGATTAAAGCAGTATGATTTCATCAGAATTAAAATTAATTGTAAATTTTGCTGCTTTCATTAGTCTGCTTTTATAACTATCATGACCAAGCAGCAGGGGTTTGGCTCTGAAATACCGAATATCACAGCAGCATTTGTTGTGTGTTTTTTTTATTTTTGAGATGATTGAACCTTCTAATTGAAGGGTTTGTGTTTGGAAGAGGTTTTTTTTATACCTACAGAAGATGAAAATTAGTGGGAAAACTATTTTAGGATGATTCTAAAATCTGCTTTGAATGGAGGAATGTGCAGAGTTAAAAAAACAAACGCAGTTAAGCTTGAGATGTTTTTCAGTCTTCTTAAATGTAGTGATAGCATTGTAGCTCCACACATCCTGATAGTATAAAGAAACCTTATGGCCAGTTATAAAAACGTCCTTACAGGTAAAAAACATATTAGCTAATAGGTTTTATACAGGGAATCCCCCCCCCCCCCCCTTAGAGTATAAATTTATGTTAAATAAACTTCTAAAGAAGGAAACTAATGCCCTCTTGATGATTACAATTACAGAGCTGCTCAGTTTGATAATCATGATAAAGTTGTTCTCTCCTAGATGGCTTAAATTACAAAATAATTCTTCAAAAATAAATATTAGAACATCTTGGTACAAATGTAGACAGACAATTCTAAAAGCAAATCTGAAGGGCTGAGTGCAGCTTAGATATTTTACCTCACTGCATGCTGTAGCACTTCTATCAACCTGCAATATTAGACAGTAGATAAATGCTGGATGTGAAATCCAGAATGCAGTTCTATGAGCTTCAGTTTGCTTTTAGTCTCTTATGTCCTGGTATTTCTGGTGGTTGATCTGTGGGTTTTTTTCACCATTGCAATATAATATTGGTAAGGCAACAGAGCGGACAAGTGAGGGTTGACATCCTTGTCCTATTCAAGTCAATGGCAGCTCCATCATTAATTTCAGTTGCACCATGTAACCTATGGAAAACCCTAGTATTTTAGAGAAGCAGCCAAATAGAGTATAATCAGTACTGTCTTACAGCATGAAGTAACATTCTAGCATAAGTAATTTTTTTCTTCTAGAGACTAGGGATGTTTTGTGTTACAATTTTGCTTCTTCTGAGGTACAGTATCCACTGGGGTGTAATTCCCCTCAGAGTTGCAACTGTTTAAGTCAGAGCATGCTTGACCTACTAATTTTCAGTAATACATTTTTCTCTCAGAATCTTAAATTTTTAGAATTATCTATATCTAGGAATCAGGCTGGGAAAAGTAAAGAAATTCTTCTGGTTTATAACTTGACTCTTGTTTCTGCAAAATATGAACAAGACAGTGTTTATTGTAGTCAGAAAAATAGTTGGCATGATTGTGCGTAAGTGAAGAATCTCTGGATTGTCTCAAAGTGTTAGCTGCCCATTTGCAGACAAGCAAGCTTTTAGTGTGCAATTTAGGTCAATGGATAGAGGGGAGAAGAAGTGTTTAGGCGACAGATTTTAAATCACCATAATATAAATATGCTTCCCTTTTCATCCGGAATTTGCTTTCTTTCAAGGTAATTTAGTGGAGCAGACATGCACTTATGCCTGTCTTTGTAATTTTAGGGATTAGGATAGTGAGGATTAAATGCTGACCCTTAATCTTCAATATCAACTTTAAGAGCAAAATATAATATGCAAATGGAATACATTCATTTTGTGTTTATATATTTTAATCTCTGTAATTTAGTTTTAAGAAGATGGAAACTCATCTTTGCCTTATTTATTTTGAATCCCAAAGCAAGATGCCATTAAAATCTTTATCCCTGTATCTTAGAGGATAAATGTTTATCCTTTAGGGATTAAAATATAATTTTTTAAAAAAATGAGTTTAACCTAACACTCTTACATCAATCCAAGAGTTCTGTGTGTCTGATTTAAATGTATCCTTGAGTGTCATGTCAAACATTGATAGTGGGGAAAAATCATCCTGTGTTTATTTTCTAAAATCAGTGAATGGAATTTGCATTAACAGAAATCAATTGGTTACTGTACCACAGATCAATTTTGGTCAGTTCATTGTAAGCTTTTCCTGAAAGTTCTGGATATATTCAAAGCATAGACCTCAAAGTCTGAGAGAGAGAGTATTTATAAAGATTAAATATTCTGCAGTTATAAACAAGTAGGATATCTCAACCAGTACAAATGAATGATGCAGTATTAAGGAATTAGATCAAAAGGAAAGATGTAATATGAAAAGCTGGCCCAAAAAAAAAAAAGGATATGTGAAATAGTCTTCCTTTTGGCATTAATACTAGCAATGTAAAGTGCAATTAAATTACTTGACCCAATTAGATTTATAATGGACGCCCATATAGATGTGATTTAAAAAAAAAAAAAAAAAAAATTATATTTTGACATCACCATTCCTGAAACATTTTTAGATCAGGCCATCATATTGATTGCTCTAACATCTACATGCCTCCTTTCTCTAGTTTCGCTGATTTTAACTAACATGGCAGCTTGAAGGTCTCAGAATAATTTTGCAGCTAGTTTGAGATTTCTTCACACTGAGGATTTAGAATGCTCTGGTATGAGCTGAACGTTGAAGTCTGCATCATTAAAAGGTAAATGGATAATAGAAATGCACCACATTCTTGCCCAGTGAGTCATCATCCAAGGACCGTATTCTGACAACCGTAGTCTTACAAGGAATACTTTCTTCTGTGACAAATCTTTCAAGTATTTTGATGTCCTTTGGAGAGTAAGGTGCTACCCAAACTGATACAGTTGCCAGAACATGGATCAGCGGGGATATTGTGAGAGCTGAACAACAGCATGAACAATATATAAATAAATAAAAATGTCACCTACCAACTTTGTTTCTATTATGGCCTTAGAAGTTACATTGGATTGCTGGACATGGTTTGTCAGGAAACTCCTAAAACGTCTAATTGTAATTTACGGATGAATTCCCTCAAGAAATATTGAAGAAGCAAATGAATGTGTGTTCATAGTTCCATCTCTCTGCCTTTGGGATGCTCTCTGGCCCTGAGGTGGCTCTGAGGAAAGGAAAAAAAAAAAAATTGGGCCTTTTATTGTGAGGATAAAAGTTTGCTGTCATGTCTAGTCCTTCCATAGACCCTATGAAAGTAAGAAGCTGCTTTGTGTCCTTATCATTCCTGAACACTTCTGTAAAAGCCAGAAACTATCTGGATTTTACTATAAGTTTCACGTTTTATTAATTTCCCCAATTGTATTGAATGGGAAAGAACATACCACACAGTAAAAATGCTGTCACACCTTCATTACTGCCCAGTAGAGACCTAACAAGTGTCAAATGTTTTAGTCCTGCTTTACTGATATGCACCTGAAAGATTGTGAAAGTACACAGCGAGAAAGGTCAAGCAAAAGGGATATTACATGCTATCCTATTCTCAGAGGTAGCTGAGAGGCGTATATAGTATTTTAAGGCCCATCACAATGGTAACTTTGCATATCAGTAAGGCATCTTAGCAATTCTTATTTATGCTAGATGTACTAGTATATTTCAACAAGCTTCAGAATATCTAATAGCGGACACTTGGTCCTCCATCAAAGATTCTATGATACTTTCTAAAAGTTTGCCTATGTTAATGGAGTACATCTAGAGGATCACACACTGTTACAGATGACATTTCTGGAGGTGGATTTTTCTTGATGTTTTCTGCTAGTTTCATGTTATATTAGGCTTAAGATGTCAGCAGGGATGTCCTCCTATGTAAAAAGATAATCTATTTTAACTGTGTGTTGGTGTTGATTGCTCAACGTGTTTTTGTAATGCTTCAGTCAAATCTTTCATCTGAATGTCAGGGACATTCTTTATATATTGCAATGGTGTTAACTCAAATTAAAGTGATATGTACTGGGGTAAATAAGTGAGCCATCTAATATATGGATATATGGGTACCTGAAGTTGTGTGGGTAACCAAATGTACCTAACAGACTAACAGTAGTTTAAAAAAAGAGTTACATTTTATGGAATAATCAGGAATGGTCATTAGACAGTAAAAGGTTGCAATTTTGTATTAAATCCAAAATAAAGATCACTGCCAGTGTAAAGCATGCTGTTCTGAGTTTCTAACCTGAAAATACTTTTTCTTTTTTTGAAAGGACAGAAAGGAACTTTTTCCTTATATCCTCCTTATAATATTTTTAAGCCCAAATGGCTGGAACTAAAAAATACAATTTTGTAAAATTGTGTAAAGCAAAATAATGAAGTAAATTCCAATAGACCTGCAGATTTCTCAACTCACCCCATTTTCTGTGGGAGTATGGCTGATGCAACGGGTGTTGTGGTACCTCACAGAAATAAGCAAACTTTGTTTTTGTTAGGACAGCTGAACTCTGTGGTCAAGGGACTTCCACTGACATCAGTTTATGATGCCCAAAGTTATAAACCTTGTCTGGAACCTGCTGTTGGGCACAGTCAGGAGGGAGAGGGAGAAACTGAGGCAGTGTGTAGATGCCAATATTTTAGTTAATGGCTTTGATGAAAACATGTTAGCTAGCACATTTTAAACGTGACATAATCAAACAATGTAAACTCTCATATTAGAAGCTAGTCAAGTTAAAACCTAAGCTGTCTCTGAAGATTTAACTCAACCTAGCTGAGTTAAAGGCTTTTAAGTTGTGCTAGGAAACATGTTCTGACATGTTAGAAATCCTCATCTAAAGAAATTCTTAAAGATTCACGTAGATAGGAACTAGTAGCAGCTGCAGTGTCAAGAGCATAAGTGCTATCTACGAGAAAATTTGCTAAATAAGTGGGCAGCTGCTTTCAACACTAGCTGCCATTTTTCAGTGGTCTTCACAAGTGGCCGTAAGTAGAAAACATTACTGTAGCCCTTGAGGGAAGTGCACAAGAGATGCTCATTTGAGGGCATTAGGGCTGATTGTACAGTAGGTGCCTAAGACGTGAGCGAGGTTCAGAGGAGCCAGCCTGGGTGATGGAGCCGGGCTCTGCACCAAATCCTGGTGCTGCCGCAGCCTGCTGCTGTTGGAGGCTCGGGTGGCTGCGCCTGCTGGTTTAGGCTGCTTCAGGTTGTCATTGACATCCTTAAAGACACAAGTCTTTCAAAGGCAGCTCAGATTTGGCATAGATTTGGGGAAAGTCTGCATTCAGGTAGTTTTTTTCTGGAGGAAGAGAATAAACAGCAGTGATGAGTGCCACACAGAAGCATACACAGCTATCCCGAAAAGCATGCACGTTTGTGCCTGACTTCTGGATGCCCAGATGTGCTGTATCCCCAAATATCCATACACTACAAGTGTAAAAACCTCAAAGCGGGTATGTCCATCCAGCCTCAGAATGCATCTGTGCATTTCCCTACGTGCTGTGGTGAACCAGTGTAACCTTGTCCTATCTTGAGCCTTACACCATTAGCATTTATCCAAACCCCAATTTCTTCAGGCAGTAGGAGAGCTGTATGACTCACTGGCCTTATTAGAGTAATTGGAGAACTTTAAGTCTCCTAGCAAAATGTCCAAAGTCACTGTGACATAAAAGATGGGGAAAGGGAGGAACAACAAAACACTTTGGCCTAATAATTTCTTCTAATCCCTTAGAGGCACTGATTGTTGGGATAGTCTCCATGGCCCTAACCACCAAAAGTGCATGAAATATTTGTTAGGAAGTAATAGTTCCTTGTGGAGTTCACTCCCAGTGCTCAAAAACCTGTCCACTTAGAAACAAGCAACAGCCATTATAACCTCTGGGACTGGTCTTGCTGTAAAATCAATATTTGAAAGTAACCACTTTATATCTGATGCATGAGCCCAGGTGATTTTACTGGCTGGCTGTTGTTAATATGGACCACTGCCTAATTGTCATTCCAGAAGAGGATCCAGATGTCCCTTACTCTCTCACTCCAGCCCACCGTGGCTTTCATTACCAGAAAAAAATTCCTAAAAGGTGATATCATTTACTGTTAGAAGCTGAGCAGGACAAAGGCCATCCCTCCTCGCACCTTTAGGCTAGTGAACAGATTTTAAAATTAACACCTTTCCTCAGCACCAGAGATGCATGTGAATTCACCTACTGGTCCGCATGCAATCCCGCTTGAATATTCTTAAAGTCCTTCAAGCCTGTATCTTTTGCCGTAAAATCTCAGTTCGCATGCCTCCATATGTTGTAGCAGTGGCGTAGGATTTTTTTTCAGTATGTTTGCTAAGGAGAGGTACAAATGTGACATTCGACTCCTGACTTCAGCAGTTGTATTCCACACATAGTATTCAAATGCCAGCACAAAAGGTACATGTAGAGAGAGATGAAATTTGCTCTCAGTCTTTTGGTAAGTTTACATTCTTAGCAACTGAGTAGAAGCTTTATTTGCAGAAGATACCTGGTCTTTTTTATTTATTATTATTTCTTTTCTTCTCATGGAAACATTCTCGTAATAACCATGAGTCTAAATTACTCCCAAATACAAGAAGATCTTCAGATGTTTTAAGTCTACCCATGTGCTTGCTGTAAAACACTCCATAAGTGTACTTTGTAGTGTTTTACAGAAACATCACTGCCTGTTTGAGAACTGCTGTTTGTTTGAGGTTGTTTTGTCATGGAGTAGGTAAAAATGTAGCCAACAAGGATATTGTGGGTAGCTTTTAACCCCAGAACCACCCCTGTTTATATTAAATTTGCATTTGTTTCCTCTTATTTAACTGACTGCTAAGACGATGAAGAAGGCCTTTCAGGCTATGATTTGCTAGAGATACCCAGAACCGTAATAAACCTTTCTATCACTTCTTTTAGAGATAACATTTTCAAGAGAATATTCTCTCACCTCAAAGTACCATCACCTGTACTCTTCCTCTTCGGTTCTTAAAGCTAGACTGTTTAAATAACATTCAGGTAAAACTTGTTTTTGCAAGGATTAGGTTTTCTGAGAATTCATAGTCATGATTTTTGGTCAGCTATGGAATACAAGTTGCATAGTGTTTCAGTTTAAAAAAGCCCTTAAATTAATTTTAAAAGTTGTGGGACAAAAGACTTCTCGGGGGGGGGGGGGGGGAGGAAATGTGTTTAATACATAGTCCTGAGCTTACTGTATATTTAAAGTAGATATATACCTTGCTGCTATGAATCTTTGACAAAGTGCCAAGTGTTGCATTGCCAAAGGTATAGCATTTCATTTATTTCTTTAGGCTCAATAGCGGTTACTGGTAACATGTGTTTGTAGGGTGTCAGTTCTGATGGAATATTTTTGCCTGGCCTGTTTCCAAGTAATGTTGGTATGTGTTTAAAATGCTTTAAAAATAAATCAGACTTTTGTGTTTCTGCAATAGAAATTCCAGGCAGAGTGATAAAGTGGGATTCACTTGCCATCACAATTTTTTTGCTCTGTTTTGTTTATGGAAAGGGACTTTGTTCTTTTTATTTTGCTTTTCAGTAGGCTAAAACAATATAATAACTGGGAATAAGTACTCAGGACAAATGTCTAATATTTTAGAGGAACTTTTAAATAAGAAAAATATTTTTTTTTGCCCTCTGTCAGAAAATGCTTTTAATGTTCCTTCCCTTATGTAGTTTCTTTTCTCTACCAGATCTGATATTTGTGTATTGCATCTTTGCAGATGTGCTTCCGTAGCTCTGAAATTTTTGTCCCTTCCCTTTTTGAGACAGAGACCTACTATAGACCATCCCTTTTCATACTGAGACCTTATGTTGACTGCTGTGCACACCTAGGATCTCTTCCAGGCGAGGCATTGGACACATAGAATCATTTAGGTTGGAAAGGACCTTTAAGACCATCGAGTCCAACCGTTAGCACATAAATGCTGTATGTGCAATAGCAAAAGGATGCTTAATAACACCTTCCCCCCTAATTCTGTAAGGATTCCCAAGACAAAGGAATAGGGCTGTGAAAAATTCAAGTCTGTGGGTCCTCAGGACATTCTAGCCAGGGAGAACCCCCTGTAAGCGGAATTAAGACGCCTGCCGGGAACAGAGTTTCTGCAGCAGTACTTAGATCCTCTGATCTCTGCATGCCTTCCCCAGGTGACAAACTTCCCCTTCGCTTTGCGGGCATCTGCTACCCTGGGCTCTTTCTCCTGTGGATGAATATATAAATCTATCAGCCTGGTAAGGTGGCCAGCTAAAGTTTGCCAGCACTTTGTACCAGCTGTTCAAAAGAAGCTGCTTAATGCAGATGCCCTGGTTCATATACCTTACACTGTGTTTGCAGAGGTGCTGAGCACCTGCAGATAGTAGTCTGCTTTGTTCACTCTTTGTGAAAATTTGGCCTGTACTGTCTCAAGCTGAGCCTCTAAAGCTGAAATTCCACCCCCAAAAAAATCAGTGACTGTTTTCTGGAAAATAACAGGAACAAACAGGAGGTACTGATAAGCTGGGTCAAATTTTGTGTCAGTTATTTTTAAAGCAAACAGATTGACATATATTAGAATTTGGCCTTTACCTTTGTCTGCCAGGGAACTTCTTGTCTTTCTTTAAGGAAAGAGACTGTATTTTCTTGAGGATAGACTTACTGTTGATTATTCTGTGCTGTGGTGGCTTTTTTGTTTTTCAAAGGATGTTCAAATTTAGAATGATTTTACAGTTTTATAACAGCATAATTCATAAGCTATTTATAAAGTGTAACGATACTGAAAAAATAAGTATTCGATATTCAGCATTTACTGTGAATATGCAGTAGCAAATATTTACTGCTACATTTGCTTCCAAGTTTCATTGTATATCTGGAAGCTTGATAATAACAGTTCATATTTTCTTACCAAACTGATAATGTGTTATTAATTCAGATGAAAAAAGAGGTAGCTCTACCAGATTCTTCTGTTTTGTCCCAGGTTTGAAATTTTATGAGAACCAGACTACACATTCCTCTGCTGTTAGACAGTATTATTTTCAGAGATGCTAACCTGTTAGTGATTAGCCCAGACTGGTGTCTTGGATGCTTGTGGTATCAGAAAGCCCTTCCCTGAGGACTTCTCTGGTCCAAAGAGAATTTCCACATTTGAGCTTGAAAAAGATGGTCTGAACCTGTGTATATTCCCAACTAAGGGTCAAATCCCATGAGTCCATGGGAATTTTGTCTGAGTAAAGACTGCAGGATTTGACCCTTCGGGATTTATTTGTTTCTTGTACAGATGTTTAAGTCGTTTAAAATTACGTTCTCTGGTGTTCAAAGAATTAGCTGCCTAATAGACCTTTTGCTTCTAACCCCAGCTAATTCACTGTCTCTGCTTATTGGTGTCTTTGTACTTAACTCATCCTATATGGCAAATTAAGGAAAATTCAGGCCTCCAGTGAAACTATTATCAAGGAAAGTAAATTACAAAATATCACAGACTGTATGTGGCCCAAAAGGTCATTTTAGATTTATTTGTAGAAAATAGCTATCATCTTTATGATATTACTATTGGTAGTGCCAGAAGACAATTTGTTTGCTATATTTGTATGTTGTTCTGTGCAAGATTCTGCTTGGTGATCCTGATCATTGCCTCTGTACGTTCAATTGCTTTTACCATAAATGTCTATTTTTAGGGACTCATCTATGAACTTTTAATAGGTACTTCCTTCTGCAACCTATCACTTCAGCTCTTCATTTTGACTGGACGGTAGAATAATGATGATATTCAACATGGTCAAGTTTAAGACATTAATTGGAATATCAGGACATGCCATGTGTTGTAACATTGATTTTGTGTTTGTGCATGCACATACATACACACCTGTTTTCTGTGTATGTATGTGCATTAAGACGTGTAAGCACATCACAACATACAGATATCCTTTATCACATGGTTACCTGATGCTGTTTTCTGCTAGGTTAGTGCAGAGTGTTCTATAGAAATTCAGTACCTGCCAATATATTAACATGTTCCCTCTTATGTATGCTTGTGATACGTACGTGTCAGTCTCTTCTACAAATCTCCTGATTAAGGAAACGCTACAGTAAACTGTATGCACTATGTTTGTTTATATTTGATATTTTTATTTTAATGTTTGTATTACAAACTCATTTTTGTGCTTTAAATTCTATTTCTTTAGATAAGCACCTTCAATCTGAAGTTTACCTAGTACTTAAGGAAAAAAGCCTACTGATCTTGCAGTAAGCAGCATCTATGAAAGGGGAAGACTAGCATGAGGTGGAAGATCAAAAAAGCCAGGCTGACCCTATCTATTTAGTATCCCTGGAAATCATGATGGCAAGAAATAAATGATCTTCTTCCTCACTGCGTTTGCAGTATTGAGACCATCTTTCTGAACTGTGCCTCTGCAGCTCGGAAAAGAAAACAAAAGCTAAAAAGTTTGTGTGGAAAGGCATTAAAAAAAAACAACAGAAGAGGCAGGGTGATTCTTCCCAGCAAGCTTAATAGTATAGTAAAGAACCTGGCTTCTAATTTGGAGGGGGAGAAGAAGAAAGGAGAAAGAAATGGAATTCTGCTAGTTGATAGGCTTTAGTTTCTTTTCCTCACTCACCTGTTTGCT
The DNA here is from genome assembly GCF_018139145.2 of Gymnogyps californianus. Lineage (NCBI taxonomy): Eukaryota > Metazoa > Chordata > Aves > Accipitriformes > Cathartidae > Gymnogyps > Gymnogyps californianus. The sequence continues at coordinate 33,394,164 of NC_059472.1, read as the reverse complement.
TGGACATGAAAACAATCACTTTTGACGCCTGTTTTTCTCCTTCCCTGTGAACTGTTGCTATTTGCTGTAGCCCCCATAAAACTTTTCACCACCCTGCTGTATGTCTTTTGCAACCAGTTGTATGAAATACCTTTCATAATCTTTCCTCAGTCACAGTGGAGGAGAGGACACAACAGTACTAATGCCATTTGCTTTTGCTAAGGACGAGAGGAGACGGAAGATGCATTTCTAAATTGGGCACTGTGTAGTTTTACTTATTGATTTACAGAGCACTTATTATCATAGTAGAACATTATAATGAACATAGCTGAAGACTGAACATTTGTTGAAACATGTCTGAGGCATTTCTACATGTTGCTTGAGGGATGAATTAATTTACGTGATGTTTTACTTTTTAAATAAAACAATTTATTATAGAAATCAAAATGTCAAATCTAAAGGCTCTTATCTGTGAGCTCTCATAAATTATTTCCTTGAAGCTTTTTTGGAGCAGGACTCTTCACATATTCCTCCCTCAAGCCTAAATTACACAAACAATAAGTAACAAGTTATTGTAAGTACAATGGTAATTAACCATGAAAAAAACCTACTTGTTTTGATTTTAGTTGATTTTCCCTTTAGATAAAAGTGCCTCTTTGCTGTGGATTTTTAGGTTTTCATCGCTTCAAGTTTTTCAGTGTTTTTCGGCCTTTTGTCCTTAATTTTTTTAACTAGTCACTTACCTGTGTATGTCATTAGTCGAGTGTCTCCCAGGTGTGATTAGCCTCTTGTGTTCTTACAGTTTTTTGGCAGCAGCAGAATGGTGATTTCTGTTTGCATGCTGGTGAGGTTCTGGTGATGAGCCGTTAAATAAAATGATCTGTCCCCAGGCCAACCAGTTGGTTCATTGCCAAACAGTAATCCAGTACAATTAAGTATCAAAGATTGGAGTACTCCATTATTGCAAGAGATCTCACTGCAGCCACCTGGAAAAGCAAAGAGCTCAAGAGGGGAAGAGGACATTTATTTTCACTGGGGTGTACTAATTTCATTGGGGTTTGTTTGAACATATGGGATTTGGATATCCATATATTTAAAATTATCATTTAAATTTTCAATTTCAGCTTTATTTTCCTTCCAAAGCTGGGGGTTGAGAGAAGGAAGAGATGAAAGTAGGAAAGAACTGACTCAATTTCTGACACTACTTCTGCTGTTCCTGACTAACTTTCTTATTAAAACACAAGATTTTATAGTCCCATTGTATTATCCTCTTCCATAAAGATGTAGTGTCAGTTGCTGCTGTTGTACTCATGCACACATTTAAGCAGTTTAGTAGTGGCAAAAAAGCTAGAAATTTGTCAAATTATTTAGCAAAGTGTTTTTATTGTTTACTTTATAATTCAGGGCTGGGAATGCCAATTTTGTGTTCCACTACTGGTCTCAATTTAATTTCCATAGACTTGCAAGTAATAATTTTTCATTTGTCCAAAGAACACTGAATTCTGATGGGTAGAATTTTACTAGGATATGCCTTTTCTAGCCATAAGGACAGTAGCATTGTAAAACATACCAAATCTAAAGCAATGTCTTTTTAAAGTTCTGTAAATAGAGGAAATGGCCAAACATGTTAGGTATTTGAATATTTTGCAGCTAACCACACCTAATCAGATAGAAAATTACATCTAATGTGCACCAAGGAGTGTTTAAAATCTTATTCATATGTAATAACTCAAGGAAACATTTCCTTTTGTTACTTTGAGCTAGACTCACTTTGTAGGTGCTTCAAGGTGTTTGAGTATGAAAGGGAGGAAAGAATTTTGCCTATTTCTCCCCTTCAGGAACTTAACTATTGCAGAAGCCTATAAAATCATAACAGTCTCCATGTTTATGACATCTGAAAAAGTCACAGGATATAATGATATTAAATAAGTGTTAGCACAGTCCTCTGAAGGCATAGATAATATGCAGGTTTTACTGATGGAGAAACTGAGTCGCAGGATTGTCAAATTGTTTGTTATGTTTTACAGCTCAATCACAGTTGAAAATAGCAATCAGGTATACCCAATCATATTTTCCAGCTGTAGCTTCTCTCGCTAAAGGCACTAAACTATAGTTTTGAGAAATATGAAAATATATGGGATAAGGAGAAGTTGTTCTAGTTTCACCAGGGACTGCTCAAAGATCTATGGATGCCAGATCTCTCCCAGGGCAAAAATGAAAGAAGGAAACAACCAGGAAAATTAAAACGCTTTTAAGACGTGGAAAAGTTAACAGAAATGCAAAAGCAGAATGAGTTAATACTAGCCAAAGGAGCCAGGGGAAATAAGAATAGCATTTCAAATATATTGGAGAAAAAAAGAAATAATGGAATGAAAAAGCAAGCTCAATAATAAATGAAGAGGGTGACAAAATGAAAGCTGGTTCTGAAATGGCTGATGCGCTGAGCTACTTTCAAAATCAATCTTTGACAAGAAAAATAAAAGGAGTAAGGACTTAATAGATCAAGTAATTAAGACCTTTTCAAAATAGTTGTTGATAAAAAAAGAGTAAGGCAATACTTAGAAAAAAACAGAATAAATGCAATTCAGCAGGTCTGGATGATAAGCATAGTATGGTCTTAAGAGACATAGATAATGAATTTACATAATCGCTAGTAATTATTTTTGAAAAGTAAAGTACAATTGAGGATTGGGAAAAAGCAAGTCTAATACCAATCTTTAATAAAAGAAAAAAAGAGTAATTCTGGTAATTACCATAGGCCTGCCTGTTGTTGTTTATAAAGCCTAGTGGTGTGATAGGCACTTTACCAAAGCTGCAAGAAACCATCCTTACCGCAAAACAATTTAACTTTCAACTTGATATGTCTTAGTTGAAGATGACCTAAAAGAAAAGCGGTTTGAAGAACGAGAACCGTAGGAATACAGGCTTTGTTTGGTTCGTTCTCTATATGTACATATCTTCATGATTGCATAAAGATTTGTGGTCTATTTGAAGTAATAACAATGATTAAGAAATAAGATAATGAATATTATTGCTCTGACGCTGAAGGTTTTACCCCATACTTTCTCTTGTCTCCACTTGCTAAGCCCAAAGGCATTTCCAGGAGGCCAAGAATATCCAGGCAGGTGCTACTTGCCTCCTCCCTGTTGCCTGGCCCCTCCGACTGCCTCATGTGGAGATGAATAAGATGGAGCTGTGCGTCAAAGAGCTCTTGACCATAGTTTGCTCCTGAACTGTACACACACTCACGCAGTATGGAAAGAAAAGTGAGCGTGCAGATAAAATAACAGAAATGGTCTTTTGGGCTTGCTTTCCCACAGGCTTCTTGGGTGGATAGTCTGATCTGGCTCTCCCTTTTACTCTTCCCAACACCTGGTCCCAAGAGGGTGCACCCAGGGGCTTCTAAGGGTGTAGGAAGAAGGAGGGATCATGCCATCTAGTGGAACTCCCTCCACTTTTTCCAGCTCTTCTCTGAGGAACATGGAGGAGAACATGGGTTCTGAAGGTCCAAGTGAACCTTGGACCACTTGCTGAGGAAACACAGGAATGCAGTTTCCACAGGATATGACATAGTGAGGGGAATAAATGAATTTAAGTGCAGAAAATCAGGCAAAAATATTTGGAAACTGTGATATAATAAAAAAATATGGAGGAAATAATTCATAGATCTTTGCTGAAATGAAGGGATAGATAAAGAATTTTGCAAAAGGTTTTGGGCAGTTGAGATGAACTTGAATGTGCTCATATTGCCATGTGAATCTTCCAGTTGGTTGCAGGAGCGCAAGTCGTATTTTGGGGATGGAGTAAGGTGTCCAGAGGTGTTCTGTAAATGTGAGTGAAAGACTTAATTTGTTGATCATATGATTAAGGAAGGGGAGGTAAACAGACCATTCATTAAATCTGCAGGTCATACTAAAACTGGGAGGTGTTGCCAACACCAGCGAGGACAGAATGCGAAGATATAAAAAGAAGTGAGGACAGGTTAGAAATACGGACAGGAAATCACAAAATGGGATTCAACCTGGCAAATGGAATCTGATACATCTGCTGAAATAATAATGCAAAACGCAGATATTCAGCAGGAGAAAGATGCTTGTAAAGAATTGATGTTGAAAAAAGACATAGGGGTGATAGTGGGCAGCAAATTGGGTACGAGTTTGCAATATGATATGACAGCCAACTGTCCCCCTTCCCCAACAGTTCTGTTCTTGCTTGCATCATGTTATAGAACAGAAATGGGATAGACCCCTTCTACAGACTATGATAAGATACAATACTGCACACAGCTTTAGGCATGTCATAAAACAATAATAGATATGAATAGGTGCAGTAATTGGAAGCTCTCTCATAGTGAAATGAGACTGGACAATGAATTTTGAAGCATATAATAGGAAGCCATTCTGCACGGATGGATGAACGCTGCTGTCTTTTTCGGCTTTAATTTTCATGTTTCCATACAAGGCAAGTAAAATGAACACTAGTTATTGTTTAACCAAGTATCTCTGCACATCAAACATGTTAATTTCAGTTTTTTCTGGGTCAGATATTTTGTTAACCATGACATCTTGGCACCAAACTAACCATAATAAACTGCCCCTAGCCCAAGTGGTTCAGTTCATTGCAAGGTGATCTGTAGTAGGATGTGTTAGTTTTCTTCCCTGAGAAAGCAGATGAAAGAAGACTACCCAGAAGAAAAGACCATTTTAAAACACGCTTATCCTTACCTGTATGTATAGATTTTTGGACATTTGCAGTTTGAGTATTTTTCAGCCACGCAGTCAAAAGTCACATCATATGTGTGTAAATATATATATATATATATTTATATACTAATATCCATGCCCCACTCTAATGTAGTCAGGTAGTGAAACTTGATAATTTACTCTGCAATTTGTATAGATGACTTATGTTTTTACCTAAGTCTGCTCTCCTGGAAGAGGGCTGTCTTTGGCAGACGCAGAAACAGGGAATACTGTTCTTCAGAACAGTGGCTCCTGAAGTAGGGTACAGAAGGATGAAACAGTTGCTAGTAGCCCTTCCACAAGTACAGCTGTTGCTCCAGGCATGTGTGGGTGCTGCAGACCTTTTGATTTGTATCCAGCTGGTTTTCTCTGCTTTTAGTGATTCTAGAAAGCCAACCAGGTCCTATTTGCCTGGGCCTTTTTGCCAATGCTCTGTTTCTTATATCCAAAAGCATGTTTATTACCTAGAGGTAATACAGTCAGGTGAGATCCCAGGCTGCTAGATAAGCATATCTCCCTTGCCCATGTCCTTCACAGAACATGGAATATATAGATATTATCCATTATAGTTTTTCATGTCACACCAACTACTGCAGAATATAAGTATGTGTATTGACATATTGATAAGAAAACAAAATGGAGAAATATGTATTTTGGTAATGCTTCTATTATAGAAGGAACGAACAAGGATTTTTAGTTACTAATGTCATTGAAAATTCATTTTTATTAAAATGAAAGGATCTACTACTATCTCTTTTACTTTATAAAATTATCTCTTAATATCAGCACGAAAAGATACTTGTTTGTTGACCTTCAGTGAAGCTGCCAATACAGTTGAATGCTCTCTCTGACACTGACCATTTTTGCTACTGGTAGATGAGCCTGTCTCAAAGTCTTATAACCTGTTGCTTGATAAAGAACAGAAATGGGATTTCATCATGAAATAAATATCACATTTAGGAGTTCTACTAGTGTAATGGTACTTTACCATGTTGGATTTTTTTTCCACCCTTACTTAGACATATTAGCAATGCACTTATTAAGACAGAGAGAGACTCTTCAGGTCAAGTATCCTGGTTATATATTTATACGTACCAAGCTAAAATCATGCAAAGGACCAAAATTGCAAGAGAATAATCCATTATTTCCAAGCAATATTGAATGAAGCAGTAGTTGCTTATTTTCTCTAACAACCCAATTAATGGTTATAAATAAAGGACTAAGCCCAGAGTGAAAAGTAGAAGTTGAATATTCAGAAAAGATGTACTAACTCTTCATTTTTCTCACTGTCCTTGTGCTACGTTTGTGTTGATCAGTTTACAGAGCCTGAGTCTCCACCTCCTCTGTTGAATACGTATCTTAATACCTTGTTAAATTGGCTTGTGAAAACAGCTTTTGATTTACTGTGTTCATGTAAAGGTTTCTGATTTTTAAAACATATATGCTGGTGCACACACACAGCATTTAAGATCAGAACTGGGCTATTAAAGTTTCCCATTTCTCATCATGGCTAAAAAGGGCTAGAATTGCACATTTAGCTGTAGAATAAAACATGTAAGCCTCTTAAACGGCTTTTTGACACTGCCAGCCTGGTGGGTCTTTTCTTATCAGTGTATTTATTTCTGTGTGTATTTATTTAGAGAGAGATGGATTTTAAAGATATTGTTCAATTACAGAAGAAAAAATAATAAAAGTAAGCTGGAGTTCTGAAAAGGCTGGGTAAAGTCCTTACTAGAGGAGAGAGAAAACATCCCAAAGTTCGGAAGTGTCCATTCCCAGTGCTGTAGGTTCAGGTACCATAACTCACACTGGTGGTAGCTGCAGCCTGAAAAACATAAGGGTGGGAGACCATGTCCCTGAGGTTTGGTTCTCCCAGTCTCCCACTTCAAGAGAACTTCAGCAACAAGTTGCAGGTATACACTGGCCAAGCTGGTGACAATGGGATTGTATGCAAAAAGAAAGAATTCAGGGATATGATGGCAGCTATGTATCCCTATATAGATTCATCCTGTAGACATAAGTAAATTGGCTGGATTGCTTTTGGTGCTAGAAACGATCTTAACTAAGGTGAAAAAAATGAAAACAGTAACAGGGATTGATGCAATTCCATGATGCTTTGGCAATCAGTGCCACAATAAAATTGTTACAGATAAAATGCCACAAATAAAGAGATGGCTATTTTATAAGAATTTTCACACAATTTTGTAATCTCTTCGTAGTACCAGTTTTCAATATTTTACAAAATAAATAGCCACCATGATTTCTATGGGATTGTTATTTTTGATGTTGGATTTAGGAAACAGAGGTAACAGACAGAAACATAATGCATAGCAGCAAAGTAGTTTCTTTAACAGCGGATTGCCTCTGTTGCACGTATCTTAACTTCCCAGAGCTGGTTAACGTTCTTGGTAGTGTTCCTAGCTTTTTAATAGTTTCTATCTTGCTTCTGCCATTTTATGTGAAGTACAGTAAATGGGTGAGAAATTAAGTAAATACCCAAGGGAGGATCAAAATAATTTATACTACGCCACAGACATTTCAAGTCTTGCAGTCTCTGAGCAACCACTTGCTGAGCTGAGTAGCTCAAAATGGTATACTCCATAAATCAGAAATCCAAGTCAGGGTTTCTGAAAAAACATTATTTTGCCAATGTTTTTATTAAAAACAGTACAAAATATGTAGTTTAACATAGGCCTTTTGCAGGCTTCAAGGAATTTGAGGATTTTGATAAAACAAACTTAATTTAGATGAACAAGCGGTGTATTTAGAAAGATATATAGTTATCAAGCTTTCTAATAATCGTAATGGTATTTATGCAAAATTCTTTGTATAAACCCAAGAATTTACCTGGTATCTGAAAATATATGACTATCGAAGTGTGGTGTATTTGTTTTAGAGGAATATATGTTAATTGTGTATGCGTGTGAAGTTAGTGATCACCAGAGGCAAAGAATGGACAGGCTTGGAAATCAAAATCTTCACTTTATCTATGGAATGGATATATAGCATATTGTTATATAATATTATATTTCACAGTGAGGCTCAAGGCCATTATCTCTAGGAATGAGGGAGACAGTGCATTCCCCATATCTCAAAGTCTGATGAAGCAGCAAATTAGTGCCAGTTAAGGTGTTGGGTTTTTTATGATGTGAATGCATCTGGTAGAAACAAAGCCTACAAATTAGCCTTTACTTAGGCCAGTGAATAATTGTTATGGGGTAACAATTTTAGTTAATTATTCTGCACTTTTTCATTTTTTGGTAAATGGCACCTAGCAACAAAGTTTCTACTATTATCAAATGCAGATACCATGTCCAGTTATTTGAATGCTAGCTTGTTTGCAGGTATTTATTTGACTGATAGAAAACATGAACTTTTACCCTGCAATTGCAAGGTAGCAAGGAAATTATGTTTATTCTGCTTAGTTTTACGCAGTGTGGCTTGCGTCAGCTAATAACTGACAATCCAGCTACAAGCATATAAGAAGATGGGTACGAAATGATAAAATCAGGAATGTGATTCAAGTACCATTTAGGATGGAAAATCTAGAATTTTAAAATGCTTTGTGGTTCTAACAGTAATGCTGCTTTCATTACTACTGTACCTCGAATCAGCAGAGAGAAAAGCTTCTGAAGTTAAGATTACCCATAGGATTTGTAAATCAGATTGATGGAAGTAATTGGTAAACTGCTTAATCAAGCCTTGCTTGGAGGTGAATAAGGACTGCAGGATAGAAAATGTAGGCTGTATAAGTAACCCAACAAGTCAGTAGAGTTCTTTTTCTGAAAGAAACAAAGATAGCAGTAATTAATTACCCTGACTCTGTGCCAAAAAAGCTTTCTTCTGACAACTCCAACTTAATTAAAACTTAAGACATTTCAATGGCCTCAGAAAGCCCCTGATGGGGTGAACTCTTGCAAACTCGTGAGAAAATTTTGTAAATTAAAGGAAAAGATGTGTGTTACCACTGGTGCCATGACTCTAATCCCTGGCAGTCAAAGAATCTATTTAGCCAAAGCCTTTTCTTTTAACTGGCTCACACCTGCAGGCTTACTGGCACTTCCTCTGTACCAGAGAAGGCAGTTTTTGTGTTTTACGGAAGATCAGATAATAGGAGTCTTGCTGTTACTTTTGTTTTTGTGCATTGTTCATTAGGCTGTGAGTGTTGCAGGCACACTTGATATGCTTGGCTAGCTTGGGGGGAGAGTAGTGGCTGAATGCTTTAGGTGGTGCAACATTAGTGAGGATGGGCTGGCAAAAAAGTAAGTTTAATGCAAAAGTGCTTCAAATTAAAACTCACAGCTGATGAGGCAAGCTGAAAGGCAGAGCCTGCTGTTCTTCACACATCCAAGTTACAAGGAACAATATGCTGCACTGGACAGTGCTGGATTTAGACGAAAGGAAATGGGGCTTTCAGATTCTCCTTGCTCCTTTATAGTAATGTAATTTTAATTCATTATGGACCAACTGGAGTAAGAATCCGCCTCCCCCCCCCCCATCCTGGTACACTGTATGGAAAATAAAGCTCTGTTTGCATTGCAAGGAGGCAGGCTATTTTGTGAGTTGACCTGTCTGCTTTATTAATAAACATGGGATTAAATTCTAGAAATAACATCGGTTGCATACTAATTGGTCTAAATGGTCACTTGATTTACATAAGAAAAAAAAAGGAGTTTAATTTCATCTCCTGTTCTAGAAAGGGCTTTTGTGTGTTATATTGTGAAAATCTTCTCCACCCCCCTTTTCTGTGGCCTTAGGCAAATCCAGGTAATATTCTGGATTGCCTTTTCCTTTTTGGATGTTATGGGGGATGTGCTGTCTGACTGGCACAGAAAAGCCTTGCTCGTGTATAGGTAAAGGCTTAGGTATATTTTTTACATGTAGATACTGGAGGAAAGGATAGAGAGCTCAAGGTACTCACAAATCTCTTCCTTTGAACTTTTTTGAGAGTTTTGATGAGGCTAATTATGATGTTTGTTTTCACAGGTGATGATGCATAACATACAGGTGCTTGGGCTGACATTTTCTTTTTTACTGTGGCTTAGGGAAGAGTGGGGGAAAATACAG